>NW_012267414.1:1340087-1380579 GCF_000151885.1 Dipodomys ordii | reverse complement strand
GTAGGGAGCACTCAGCAATGGGGGGTAGGGAGCACTCAGCAATGGGGGGTAGGGAGCACTCAGCAATGGGGGTAGGGAGCACTCAGCAATGGGGGGTAGGGAGCACTCAGCAATGGGGGGTAGGGAGCACTCAGCAATGGGGGTAGGGAGCACTCAGCAATGGGGGTAGGGAGCACTCAGCAATGGGGAGCAGGGAACGCATGAGTCCAAGTGTTTTTGGAATGGAGTGGGCCCAGGGCCATCTGCCCTGTCAGGATCCATCATGATCAACGAGGCCGGTTCGAGGAAGAGCAGACCCAAGGCTGGGCGTCTCCCGGCAGGGAGAAGAAACCGATGTCTTATTTCTTGGAGGACTGAAACTTTCAGGAATCTGTTTCTCTGTAGGAAGGCCACCTTTTTCATCAAACAACAAAACAAACAATAACAACAACAACAAAGTCCACGCGAACCCTCTGGGTCAGGAGGGATGTAGGATGCAGAGAGCTTAGATGACATAGGATGAGGCTGTCGGGTTTGGTCCTCACCATTAAACATAACACGTGTGTGTACACACGCACACACACATACACACACACACATACGTCATACAAAGCTCTGTGTGGAAAATGACCCTTATACTTTGAAATGAAGAAAAAATGAAGCTTTGCTCCCAAGTCCATGTTTACCACATAAGGAACTGTGTTTTTAAGAATAAAAGACTGAATTATTGAACCTAGACAGATGAGATCATGGCGCGTGATAACCAAAGAAGGATGCTCACCTCCTTGAACATGGCTGATGCATTTCTACCCAACGCTAACGTGTCACTGCTGACTGTCAATGCAGATTTCCAGATTCAACTCACAGGAGGGGCAGAGCATGGGCGACGGTCCGCAAGTGGGGGGAGCACGCCATTAGGCCACGGAGCTAGGATGAGGCACTGCCCTCAGTGTGGCCTTCCCCCGGGAGAACCAAACCCACATCATTACTGTCCAGCCGGCACATCACATCCACACACCTGCGTCTCGGGGTTCCTGCAATCCTACCAATGAAACACGCAAAGTCAGGTCACTGTGAAGACCTCTCTCTCTCTCTCTCTCTCTCTCTCTCTCTCTTCCCCTCTCTCCCTCTCTCTCTCTCCACACATATATTTATTTGCTTAACTGATTTACTCAGATTATCTAGAGGTAAAGAAATGTCTCTTTTTGAATTCTTCTTGATTTCAGTTGTGAATTTAATATGTTTTCGAAATTTCAAAAACACGCAATATCAGCTGCAATAGTTCAAATGAGCAGAATTAGAATAATCTCCATAATAGACTAGTTAGAGAGCAAGTGTGCTTTTCTCAAAACAATTTATCTCTAGATACTTACACACAAAAATCGGTGTGCATACAACAGTATTTTGGCTGTTGATCCCATTTTTACACTGTAATCCCAAATATATGTTTTCAAAACTGAAGTCATGGTAGGGTTAAAAGACTCAAAATGAGGAAGTAAATAAAGACCTGAGAATCTCTACCAGATTTTACATTCAGAAGCTCAGAGGTATTGTCTTAAATTTTAGCACAAATATTGAAAATCTATTTCCAATCTGTGAAGATAGTTCTATCAATTATATCATTAGGCAGGGAAGCAAACATAATAATGTGTGTGGTAACAACACCAGGGCTGCAGTGACTCATTGATGCAAATGTGTATTTTATACAGCATTAAAGATATTGCATATAGTTATGTAGATATTAGCATTAAAATACAGTATGGAAAAAGATCTTAGGCCTATGAGATTTTTTTTCAGAAACTCTTAAGCATTCTTCGTTTTCCCTGACTCTCATATAAACAAATCTTCTTTGAGATTGTTTTGCAAATGTTTTAATTTAATTTTTTATGCATAAAATTCTATAAAAATAAGGACATGGATGAACTCCACTAACATTTTTATAAGAAGTAAGTGTTCAGAAATTTTGATCCTCCGCTATACCAGGAATAACTTTGTAGCTTGATTTAATAATATCATCTGCATTCATGAATTATGGCTGTCCAGGTGGAAACAGCACATTTCTGAAGAAAAATTTGTGTTACCGTCGTCTTAACCTTCCAGAGTGAGCATGACTCATAAATTTTAAATCTACTTCACTTTTGCATTTTCTACCATTCATAAAGTTATACTTAGGGAAATGAAGTGTAAAATCTCAGTGTTTGCCTCATTTTAAATTCCAAATTCACCAGTGTTCAGTCTGCATTCATAATCAACACAAAAAAATCTCCCTCCCTCTTAAATTTGTTTATATGCTCTTAGAAGATGTTTAAAAACAAAATGTAGTATTGCCAAAACTGAAAAATCAAGCCAAACCCATTTTTATTCCCACATGAAATTGTCAGAGTAAGCTAGGGCCCACACATCAGTGATTTTACTATAGTAAAGCAACCTCTGTGGTTAGTGGACAGAGACCTGCCCCAGTCAGAGTCCCATTGGGAGTTTATAGGAGAAGTCTATAATTAGCTTTCAGAGGACCCTCTAGACTGCTTTCCAACGTGGTTGTATTAGAGTGTATTCCCACCAGCAGTGCAATAGAGTTCCTCTTTATCTGCATCCCCTCCAGCATTTGTAGTTTTAGGATGTGGGCCATGCTGACTGGGGTAAAGGTGATATCTCAGGGTTGTCTTTATTTGCATTTCCTTTACAACCAGGGATGATGAACATTTCCTCATGTGTTTCTTTGCCATTTTGATCTCTTCATCTGAGAAGTCTCTCTTTAGTTCCCTTGCCCATTTAGTAATTGGTTTGTTAGGTTTGGGAGGGATTAATTTCTTGAGTTTCCTGTACATACTGGATATTAACACCTTGTTTGATATATTGCTGGTAAATATATTTTCCCAATTAGTTGGTTGTCTTTCTAGCTTGGTTGCGATAGCTTTAGCTGTGCAGAAGCTTTTTATTTTACAGTAGTTCCATTTGTCAAGTCTCTCTCCAATTTGTTGTAACCCTGGGACTCTGTTCAGGAAGTTCCTGCCTGTGCCTTTAAGTTCTGGTGTCTCTCCTACTCTGTCCTGCAGTAGTTTCAGAGATTTGGGTTTAATGTTAAGGTCTTTAATTCATTTTGAGTTGATGTTGGTGCATGGTGACAGGGTGGGGTCCACTTTTAGTTTTCTGCGTGTGGCTGCCCCGTTTTGCCAGCACCAGCGGTTGAAGAGGCTGTGTTTCTTCCACTCTATGTCTTTGCTCTGTGAAATAACAAGGGAACAGATTAGAAGATCCACAAATAAAAGCACATACGTATAGTCACCTGATATTTGCCAAACGATTAGTTTTAAATCAAATACTTTTCCTTTTGTGGGCAGAACTCGGGATTGAACTCCAGCTTTGTGTTGATTATTTGGAGCATTTCATTCTTAAGGAATTAATCCTGTGTCAAACGCACCAGGGACTCGCGGGCCAGCAGTATTTCATGTCACAGCATCGTTCAAATCCTCACTCCAGCCCTGGCCCCGGCCCCGGCCCACGGAGCCTGGGCATGGCAGAGACCCGTGTCCGGCTCCATTTTCCTCTGGTTAACGTGGCCCTGCATCTCCAGGGGAGAGCGGGCATGGACGCGCCGGGGTGCAGGCAAAGGACCGGCCGCCTTCCCTCTCCCTTCTCCCTGCGCTGTCTCGGGGCTGGCAGAGGTGAATTCCGAAAAGCATGACCAGAGACGATTTTCTGTTCTATTCATTTTATATTAGTTTTTATGTTCGTTTTCATTTGTTCGGGTAGGAGAGATTAGATTATTGAAGGCATGCCCTTGCCCTTCCTTACGGCACTCGGTGGGGCTCATTGCCCTGCACCCGTGGGGATGCGCAAGGTTGGGCACTGGCCAGTGCACCCTGGCCCGTGAGCCCTGGAACCTGCGCCGTGGCCCGTGCACCACCCTGGCCCCTGCGCCCTGGTCCCTGTGCCCTGGCCCATGCTCCCTGACCGGTGCGCCCTGGACCATGCGCCCTGACCCGTGCACCCGCCCTGGTCCTCGCGCCCTGGTCCCTGTGCCTTGGCCCATGCTCCCTGACCTGTGCGCCCTGGACCATGCGCCCTGACCCGTGCGCCCTGACCCGTGCACCCGCCCTGGTCCTTGCGCCCTGGTCCCTGCGCCCTGACCCGTGCGCCTGGTACGATGTGTGCACGGCACCATCTCAGGAAATGGGACCCGTGGTGGACCGTGCTGCCGTGAACAGCAGCTCTTCTGTTGTGTGACGAACCCTTCTTCCAAACACGCGTCCCGCACAGGAAGAGCAGCGTCCCAGGGAAGTTCTGTGGTCAGTGTTTCCAGAAACCTCCATGTGGAGTTCCACAGTGGTCGCTTGAGTCACATTTCTACCCACATGCTCTTAGAGACCACTGAACCCAACTTCACGGACGCGTCTGACACCTTAGCTCGCCTGAAGGTAGTTCACAGAAATGTCATCTTCTTTCATTTCTCTTTCAAAATTATGTGTTAACCATTGCTTCATCTTACGAAAACTGACACTAAGAATTGCGTAAATCGCCTTTTGGCTCATTAGCACTTTTCCGGTAGTTTAGGAAGTTAGTAGAGTTGAGGAAATGCAGTCTTCTAAAGAGTAATTCCAAGAGGAGTTAATTAAGATTCTGAGTCTCCCTTTTATTACTAATTTATTTTTAATTAAATGGATTGTAAAAACGATGTTTATTTTGGTATCAAATAATAAGGAGATTATGTAGTCTAAACTTTATTCCAATTTTTTAATAAAAATCAACATTTCCACCCAGCCATCATATTCCACTCATGTATTTAATTTTACATATTACAATACTGCTTCATAAATATTTTACTTGCCAGTTATGATTCTTGAAATTTTCATAAGGCTTTATCACTCCCACATGAATATTTGACTTAACTCTATAATCCCGAGTAACAATCGATGTCCAGGGCTCACCCCACCCAGGGCTCTTCTGTCCCGCCCCCCCACCCCTCCTTCTCTCTCCGGCCCCTGAGGCTCCGGCTCTCTCGGTCTCTCAGCTTGTGAGCATGGTGCAGGTGCAGACTCTCACATCACTATGTTGATTCTGCCATTTCAATGTCTCCGGGCTGCGGTGTGAACATTCAGTCTCCTCTGGGCTCCTCCACGGACAGAGACAAGTTAGTGCTTTTCCTGGACATTGATCCAAAAGCTGTTTAAAAGCATTTCAGTGGTAGTATGGAAACCTGGTAGTCAATTAAAACCAACTATCCACTTTTGAAAATAATTGGTAAAAAAAAATACTGTGAATCTGCTATTAAAGAACTGCAGTAGAATGGAATGACTCTATAAGAATTATATTAGGTTGTATAACTGATCTGTTCTGCTTCTGGTGAGTTAATGCACTACTTGGCATTCCACTCAGAATTATTTTTCTGATGAAAATTCAAGCTATTCATGAGGTCTCTTTTAATTACAAAGAGAGAAATTTAAAAATCACCTACTTCCGTTATAATTGCGAAAAGAATCTCTATATTTTTGGGATCGGATTGATATGTATAATTTCCCATTATCTTTCCAATGAATTATGCTGATGCACATATTTCAAATTTTTATATATTTAAATATTGTATTCTCATTGTTTTGTTTATGTTTACCCTTATGAATGTCAAAAATTAAATTTAAAAACATAGAATTACATTACCCAATATAGCATTAATATCATTCCTGGTTAGTTCACCTAATAGACTTAGCTTCTAATTAATTATCCAAACACAAATGCATGCATGCTCATAATTTTTAAATGTATCTGTGTGTACATACATGTTTGTGAACATGTATATATGTTTTCAGATATATTACAACACTTATGCAAATCATCACTAGTTATCTGAAATTGGAGAGACCATTTTCATGGATTAATGGGGAGTTCTGTAGTTTTCAAGTTGAAAACATTCTTTAAAAAAATCACTTTACTTTTACTGATGGTTGAAGGCCTTCAAATCAGGAAATAATAAACTTCTTGACAAATCTTTAAATATCTTTATTTCATTACCATTCTGAAGTTATCTTGTTTGCTAAGACACACTCTTTAGTTTTATGTTCTAACCTTCTTGGTAGTTCTGTTTTGCTTTTTATTATCCTTTTAATTTCCAGGAGACCATAGCTGGATTATAAGCGTTTTGCCGAACTATAGTTTCGAGACTAAAATAGAGGACACTTGGAGGATTTCACTAGGCTACAGACTACTTTTGGTTCCTTCACTACATTACTTCTCCACTAGTAAAATTCTAGGATGGATCCTCTGTCTCACCTCGCCTGCACACACCCTGCACACCCAGTCCACACTGCACAGCAGGACTGCTCACAGACACTGCACACACAGTGGAACAGGAGGACACAGTCCGAGGCCCGCTAGGGAACGTCATGGCATCCTGCGCCACAACTGCTAGAGCAGAAGGGCAAAGTGGGACTGGAGTGTGGGCAGCCCGCCTGGTGAGCCGAGGCCCGAGTTCTACCCCCAGAGCCCCGAAAGAAGCAACCCGAAACAATACACTACTCAGAAAAGAAATTTAGCCGTTAAAATGATGTTTGACACAGTCAAATAGTTGTTTCTCTAAATAAAGACAATTTTCTTCTTTATTCGTTTATGGTCATACCTTATCTAAGCGTTGTAGTGTTGTAAGATTGCTCATTCAACACCTGCCCAGACTCAAAGCTTTCTATGTAAGTGACCTACCTTGCTCCACTGCAGACCACACTGTGGAAGTTTTACCGCATGTTTGTGGAAAGCAGAAGCTCCTAAGGGCATTGCACAGGAAGTGCTGGAGATTGTGAACAATAAACATTAACAAGTTACACTGGTCTTCAGAGTCATCAGATTAGTGTACAGGTTTGAGAACAATCCCTAGCCATCTATGTGTTATCGGTCAAATGTTGTTGAATAATAATTTCACATTAAGTTATCAATATCACGCCTATATAATCTAATATTTTTAAAGAAGAAAACTAGAATAATTTAGAGAGCAAAAATCCTATGTCTAATCGGAGGAATTGAATCATTGTGCAGCAAGGACTGTGAGACTGGGCAGGGGCAGGGGCCTGGGAGGCTGGGCCTGGGAGGCTGGGCCTGGTCACTAGCACCCGCCTGGCAGTGCAGAATTGCAGCCCCCAAATGCCCGGCTGGCCTACTGGAAGACGTGGTGGGCTAAATTCTGTCAATTCTGGCAGGACCTAGGAAGCTTGAGATTATAAATCCTTCTCTAATCCCAGCTTCCTCCTTAGGGTCTTACATTTCCTCTACTTCTCTGTATTTCAATCCTAGAAACCCACGGATATGATCACTTCATTACACTACTCAAAATCTGTCTCTGACTTCAGGCTAAAATCCAAAC
This sequence comes from Dipodomys ordii, assembly GCF_000151885.1. Lineage (NCBI taxonomy): Eukaryota > Metazoa > Chordata > Mammalia > Rodentia > Heteromyidae > Dipodomys > Dipodomys ordii. The sequence continues at coordinate 1,373,255 of NW_012267414.1, read as the reverse complement.
CTCATTAGCCCACAGTGGGCACCTGCAGGGTAGAAGGATTACACGTAGGGGAATCAGCGGAACTGAGAATAAACCCAGCTCTGTCCTTCATCCTCCAAGCAGACAAGATTTCCAGGTCGTCCTGGATGAGGAGTCCTGCAGGTGGGTCAGGGGAGGGTCAGGATGCTCATTAGCATGATTCAAAGGGGAGGTGCCAGGGTGCTCATTAGCATGATTCAAAGGGGAGGTGCCAGGATGCTCATTAGCATGACTTCAAGGGGAGGGTCAGGATGCTCATTAGCATGATTCAAAGGGGAGGTGCCAGGGTGCTCATTAGCATGACTTCAAGGGGAGAGTCAGGATGCTCATTAGCATGACTCAAAGGGTTGGTGCCAGGGTGCTCATTAACATGATTCAAAGGGGAGGTGCCAGGATGCTCATTAGCATGATTCAAAGGGGAGGTGTCAGGATGCTCATTAGCATGACTTCAAGGGGAGGGTCAGGATGCTCATTAGCATGATTCAAAGGGGAGGTGCCAGGGTGCTCATTAACATGATTCAAAGGGGAGGTGCCAGGATGCTCATTAGCATGATTTGAAGGGGAGGTGCCAGGGTGCTCATTAGCATGATTCAAAGGGGAGGTGTCAGGATGCTCATTAGCATTGCTTAAAGGGCTTGAGGTCATGCTCGGGAGAAAAGTCAGTGAGACTCCCTCTCCTAAATAACTAGCAAAATAACTAGGGCTGGAGATGTGGCTCAAGTGGTAGAGCACCAACCCATCAAACAAGCAGAGCCAGTGGGGAGGTGAGACCAATAACAGAATAAAATATAAATATTAACCAGTTAGGAAACGTGATGTTCAATCAAGACCCAGCTTTCTGAATGAACACAGTCCGTCTCCCCACAGCTAGTGGCTCATCTCCATTTCTTTTATTTATTTTGTCCTAATTTTTGCAGAGCCAAACATCTGATCAGAAAGAGGGTGCCGTTCAGCATTCATTACTCTTCCTAACAGCACACACCATCTTTGGCAGCAGAGTCAACTCCACAATGATGCGGGTAATTTAACTTTTAAAAAGCTGTGAATTATTTGCCTTTAAATGAATAAAAAATCACCTTATTCTTTGCATTGTTGAGAAATTTAATGCATATTTATTATGATAATATGTATCCCTCGTGCATTATTTAATGTCATTAGAGATAATGGGCAAATTGAGAGTCAGGACGCTTTCTCTTCCTGCTCTGCACGCTGCTGCTGCAGGGAAAACGTGAAGCACTGGCCACAACAGGATTTTCAGGAAGCCCTTGTCCTTTGTCCCACGCTGAGGCCACTCCCAGCTCCAGCTCTTCTGAGATGAAGCAGTGTTGTACGCACATTTTTCACAACACAGCGTTCTAAAAAGGCAGCCTTTTGTGATTCCACAAGACCATTGGAAGGGGTGTATATTTTGAATTTTTCTCTGACTTACTACATAAGACTGAAAGTTAGCATTTAGAATTATCTGCTATGCATCCATTTTAAATCTATGGTCCTACTCACCAAACCCTCCTTTCAGAGAAAAGTCTGAGGTTTTAAAATCAGACCACTTTATTCTAGTCCAATGGTGAACTTAGAGAAAATAATAACAGGACAAAAATAAAAGTATAAAGGTTTGAAGGGCAAACTTACGCTATCAGGTCTTCAAGACGAGAAAAGAAAGAGAGTGGAGTTGTCTCAGAAGAGGTAAGAACGGGCTAGCTGGAGCAGGGCACGCGGGCACGGCCAGGTGACGGCAGAAGAATGTCCCGATCTGTGTATGCACACTTGGTGTTCTTGAGCTTGGAGATTTTACTCAACTGCTCAATTCCGACAATGATCTGTTATCACGGCAACTATGCGATGATAACACATTAACCATCTAGAGTCACACTAGCTGTGGTGGGAATGACGGAGAACTGATAGGTAACAGAAGAGGCCGACTCGGCTGTGTTTCCATTGCTGTAATTCCTGTAAAATCCTGAGGCAGGCTAACGTTGTAAAGTACTCAGGGCCCATTACCTCGCTGCAAGAGTCGCTCACAGGCCGGCCAGGCCTTACAGGTCTCTGGAGCTGGCCTTTCTGACCGAGCTTCAAGAACACCTGCTAAGGCACCGTTCTGGGGCCCTATGTCCTGCGCTGGCTTTCTGGGTTTCTGCCACGCAATTCTTTCCTGGATCTTGACCTTCATCATCTTACCCAACCTTCATCACCTCTCAGATTCTGATCACACAGTACAGCAGAATGCATACCCACCCTCGAGCACCAGGAACTTAGGACATGAACCCCGATGTGCTCTCCGGGAGCAAAATTAAAATCACATGGCCAGATGCCCCTCAGTAGATGAATGGATCAAGAAAATGTGGTATATAGACACAATGGAATTCTATGCCTCCATCAGAAAGAATGACATTGCCCCATTTGTTAGGAAATGGAAAGACTTGGAAAAAATATTAAGTGAAGTAAGCCAATATCTAGTATATGTCTGAGTCAAGCGGAAAAGGTCAGATAATGTGATGTTAGGAAAATGAACCCTTAGATATGTATTTAATGTTTTTTTTCTTTCATGCATGTGTTTCTAACGCATTTATAAGATTATTTCTTTGTTGCTTTGTATGTCCCTCCCCCACAGTATAACCCCTGTTTTCACTGTATTTGATGTTGGTATAATTTGTGGAGGGGAAGGGCAAAAACAAATCGTTTAAATAGGGACACAGGTGGACCCATTGCAACAATGAGATGTACAAGTCGTTATGTCAAAAACGAACTTTACAACTTTGGCACAGTAGGAGAGGGGGCCTGGGGAAGGGAGATGGGAAGGGATGGGAAGGGGAAACAAAGGAAGAAACAACAATGCTTTATAAGAAATGTACTCATTACCTTGCCCATGTAATTGTAACCCCTCTGTATGGTATTTTCACAATAAAAAATAAAATCAAATCACATGGTCAGGATATCTTTATCAGCAAAACCCATACGGCCTTCCAGTCTTACCTGTAACTGTGAGCATTCCTTCCACAGCCGGTCCTCAGCCCCTCCCACAGCAGGCCCCTGATCACCTGATCTCCACCGGCCTCTCCTGGGGCTGTGCTGCCATTGGCTTGTTCTACCTCACCGAAAAGAATAAAATCACATGGAGAAATGACACCCCGAATGTAAATAGAAAAATCATGACTGCTGTAAATACTGATGAAGTTCAGGTCTGTGATTACATTTTTAATTCATGAGATATTAAATTTGATCTAAATTATTAATTTTCAAGGAATTATAAAGACCCTGGTGCTCCTTACAATACGTAATTTATGGAGGTAAAGTGTGATTTCAACAGGAGAAATCACAGTGAACTGCTCCCAAGCCCTGGGTGGAGAGGAGCATTGTGGGTCAGAGTGATGAAGAATTGTCCCAGCCACCATTTCTCCTTAACCCCTGACCCCTAACCTCTGACCCCGATCACAGTCTGTAGACCTGAACCTGATCTATACTAGAAAAAAAAAGACAAAAAAATGTGCTTGCCCTGCTTTGAAAGTATTTTTAACCGCCCAAGTCTGAAATACTCTGCTCTTGGTTGAACTTCAGGCTCTCCTTCCCTCCTGTGTTTCCTTACCCAGTGTGGAATTAGGGAAGGCTGCCTAGGTTTAGCTGTTCAGGATATTGAATCGTTTGTGTTTGTGCTATGCTCATAAAACACAAACATTTTAGTTGGCAGGCTTGTGTAACATCTTCAGAACAGTTGTGTGTATGTGTGTACGTGCGTACGTGGATGTGTGTTGTGTTTCCATTCAAGTAAAGACAATCTATCGCATAGGGACGCACACTTTAAAATGCCAGCTACACCTGTGAGCCCAGGCGGCCGGAGTGTGTGACAGGAGGTGTTCTCTGGTGGAGGGCTGCCCTCCGAGCTCAGCCTCCTGCCTCCAGCCACCCTCTCTCCTTCCTCTGCCGTCCCAGGCCGCTGCCCTCCAAGGTCGCCGTGAGCCAGCAGAGAGGAGGAGCTGAGCCCGTGGTCACACACCCAAGAGCCACCTGCTGGGCCTGCTGTGTCTTACGCTTTAATTCTTTGGTCTTCCTATCTGTTACAAAACATACACTGCCAACATACGTATGCATATACATGTGCACACATATATACACATCAACATCTATACCAAGACACATATACATATATATGTACATATATATATACACATCAACATATATGCCAAGATACATATACATGTACCTATATATACACAGCAACATCTATACCAAGATACATATACATATATATGTACATATATACACACATATCAACATATATACCAGCATACGTATACATATACATGTACATATATTTACACACCAACATATATGCCAAGATACATATACATGTACCTATATATACACATCAACATCTTTACCAAGATACATATACATATATATGTACATATATACACACATCAACATCTAGATATGTATTCTATACATGTATATATGGATTTTAGGACTGGATTCTGGTTTAAGAGATCTTGAGTAGGAACTTTCTTCCCTTTATTTTAATGGTCACAGTTTTGGTCACATGTTTGGAGGGAGGTATGCATGCATATGTGTGTGTGTGTGTGCATGTGCGTGTGTGTGTGTAAACAGTCAATGAACAAACGTGCACTGTGACCCCACTGTCAACCTGTGCTGGTGGGGGGCGGGGAGCCTACCTGCAGGCTGGCTTTAAATGCTGCAGAAGAGACACACACACACACAGCTGTGCAGGGACAGAGGCTGCATGCCGTACGCCGAGCACACGGGAGCCCCCGGGCTGGATTCCCAGAGCTGAAAAAGAAAAGCTCAGAGTCAGGAGAAGTCAGCTGTGAGTCAGGGAAATAGAACAGCCACAACAACACAAAAGACCGAGGCACAGGGGCTCTGGAGACCTACGGGGATCAAAAGCAGGCTCCAAGAGGCCAGCAGGGTCTCTACTGTAATGTGACTGCTTTTTCACCTTTTTATGGTCACTGGATCCTAACGTAAAATCGATCTGAGTACAAAGTCTGGGGTCTGGGAATTGTGTGCGAGTGCAATGGTAGCATCGTTCGTGGACTTCCTCAGTACCATCCCCACATGGTCCCACAACACGGCCTCTGTCTGGAAGTCCTTTCTTCTCTGGGTGTTTAACTTTCCACTGATTTCAGGACAGAACGGGCTGATAAGCTGCTCCGGTATTTATGTACCCTCTATGTACTATGTACACAGTTATTATGGTTACTTGCTGTCCAAGCCATTCTATGTGTGTGACTGTTTCAGAAAAGAGGTGCTAACCATACATAAAATGGCAAGTAACAACATTCTCAAACAACTTAAAAATCATACACGAATAGGATTTAAAGACTCATACATTCCGCTAAGTCATGGAGAAAGGTATCATCATTTCATTTTATTATATACATAAATATGTATTTAAGAAGATCTCTAAGTTATCAGATGGAGAACAAAGTATCATAATTGTATTTTTAAAAAGAAATAGATAAATGAACATAGGCACTTGAAATAAAATAGAAACTCCACTTAGTGAGTAATAATAAATATTACACAAGAAATATTTTGGCAGTTTTTTAAAAAATGGGACCATTCAATGTGTTTCCTTATGATTTCCACTATTAATTTTAATTTTTAATTGTTGGACGAGATTCTGAGGTAATGACTACTTGCCCAAGTGTTAAAAGCACCGGAGCCTTTTGCTCACTAGTCACTTGAACAATCTTATTCAACTCTGAAGTTGATTATATGCTTTGCTTTGTGACTAGAGACAAGGAACAATCCAGCCAAAAATAAGGTTCTCTGTGGTGTTAAGTGACATTTACACCTAGCACCCCTTTGAGAAATACACATTGAGGATTAGAATTAAAGTGTTTCCTCCTTCAAATACGTTCCAGAAGTTTTAGAATTCATTTGGCATAGTTATCAGTTCAGATATTACCTCTAAAATGGCATTTTAATTCTGTATTGTCGTACGTATGAAATTGAGATTCAATCCTTAATGAATTCTCAATCTGTAATTATAAAGAGAAGAGCAGGCTCTTGTTCACTTTGATTCTGTGGCATGAACTAAACAATATTTGTTAAGAAAAAACAACTTTCCCAACACACTATATTATCTGAAGATGAACTGTGCTGAAAGTAATTTTAATATATGATCAAACGAATCAGATAATGAGGATAATGTATAGGGAAATATACTCAGTCATTTTTAAGCTGAATATAAATATAATATTCGATTATAGAAAATTTATTTAAATCAGCTACAACTTATTCTCAAGAGGAATTATTTTAAAATTTTCCAAGGAATAAGGAAGAATATTAGGGTAATGGAAAACACTGGGGGTTTGGGGCAGTTAATGGGTGTATACATCTATGTATGCATATATTTATATAAATGTAAATATATGTATGTATTCACAGTGTGTGTGTGTGTGTGTATGCATGGCTGTGTGTATGTGTTTATGGTCCATACACAGGTGATATATGTATTTGGGTGCATATATGTGGATACATGGATTTATTTGTATTCATGACACATATATGCATGGATATAGCAATGCATTCATGGTGCATACATGTGTGTATATATGCTTACAAACAAACACATTCATCCATATGTGTGTGTGGACTGGTACATTTGCAGATGTGTATGTATATATTGTATTCTATTAACATATACATTTACACTCTGATTTTCTGATTTTTATCTAATCTAAAGGCATTTCTTACCCTTTCCTAAGCAGACTCCAAAAATTGTTGATTACAGAAGATGCAATATTTCACTGAAGTGCAGTGCATCAATATTTCAGAGTTCTGAATAATATTTTTTCAGTAATCATAGTTATTTTCAACTAACTCCACCCAATACTTCCATTTGTTTATTAACATGTTATCTGTCTATCCAGCAAACTTTCAGTCTCCTCATTTTTTCTTGATCTCATTACTTAAATCATGATATCACTGTTTTCACCGACATCCGTCTCTCCGTGTTTTAGGAGAGGATGGATTCAATCATGTCATCTTTCTGAAGAATTTTATTCACTGCCCTGTTAGCACAGCAGTATTCAACAGCAAACCCATGCCTACAAATCAGAAAGTGATAAAAAGATAATAACAAAATGTCTTTCAAGAATTGAGTTAGGTAATCTCATACATGGCTGATGGAAATGTGAATTATGATGATTATATTCTACATAGAAAGCAATACAATGACTACTAACGTTGAAATGATAAATACACTACCACCGCCAAATTTACATCGAGATACATATAACGCAACTAAATGTTAAAAAATTACAGCCACATATGGATACCATCATCTACCGAGCCTACAGTAGTAAAAATATAGGAAGATGATTCTTGTTTTTAATCGCACAATGGCTTACATGTAAAGGCCTAGAGATATCAGGATGTGCGTTAATCATGGGCTATGTGAAATACTTGGCATGAGTCATGGTAAGCCCACAGTGCCCCCTCTCGAAGGGGACCCCTGACCACACCCGCCCAGCAGGCCTGGTCAGTGCGGGTGAGCAGCAGGCCTTGCTGCCTCCTCCCGCCCCTGTGCTGCCCCAGCCCAGCCTCCCCCAGGCCCTGCTGCTCCTGAGAGTGGACCCGGGGCAGGGCAAACCCTCCCGAGCAGCACCGAGCCCAGGACGTGGCACAAATGGTGCCGCACGGTCTGGACGGTGGCCGCACAGGGCACCAGCGAAGGCTGGGGCTGTGGGCACAGAGTCAGGAGGGGTCCCGGGAGAGACACCTGCCTGTGCTTGACCTTGAGCAGCCAGAGGAGAGCTGTGGCCTTCACAAGGCCGGGCACTGACCACCAGGCGTGGGGCCCAGCCCGCAGATCTGCTGTCGCCACCAACAGTGACTTTCCCAGCTGATCTCCAGCGTGCAGGGAGGTGTCCACGCTTTTTAATTTTCAAACTCTGCAGATGTTGGAGCCGCTGCTCCTAAATGCATTCTCTTCTAAATTTCAGCCTGGGGCCTAGAGCGATGTAATGAGAACTTTTTTATCCCCCCCCCTTTGATTAGACATTTTCTGTTATTGCAGATCTATCTATTAAAGAATAAATCTTAGTAAAATACTGACATAAACGCCTGTAGGTTTGATTGTAGAAGCAAATTTATTTTCTGGTTCATTTAGTGATAATCAAATTGTAGACACAGATAAAAAGCAGAAGGCAAATGACTCCATCTAGCACAGCCGGGAACACCGCAGCCCTGACCTGAGGATAAAACGTCGCTCTCTGGAGCCTCTTCCCGCGTGCTCCAGGGAGAGATGGAAATGCATTCCTACAGACCTTTCTAGATGCTCTCTGTCTCTACACAGATGCAGTCATTAAATAAGTGTGACAGACCAGCGAGAGTTAAATGTGAAGTACAGAACTTGTGAATGAACAAGCGAAGGCCCTGTACTGTAATGAGGCGTGGGCCTCCACCTCCCCCAGGGGAGAGGGAACGGTCCTGCGGCGTGGGCCTCCACCTCCCCCACGGGAGAGGGAACGGTCCTGTGGCTGGGCCTCCACCTCCCCCACGGGAGAGGGAACGGTCCTGCGGCTGGGCCACAAGTCCAATACATCAGAACACGTCCACACACATGGCTCCCACCAGCACTTGCTTGCGTTTGCTAATCTTTGTTTCCCGTGAGCCACACTTGCTGCTTTGATTTTGTACTATGGCGTAATGTATTTTAACATGAGTCTTTGTGGCTTTGTCATCATCACATTTGTAAGAAAACACGGAGCGTTTAAGACATAATTTCTAGTCTGTCCAGCCCCTGGACTGCTGCATACTGTGGAGTATCACCCATCACTTAAAAAGCTGGAATGGGAATATTAGTCCTTTTTATGCACTGGTTGTATATAATTAATACTTATTTCTTTAGTTATTTGATGCTTCTTCCAACAATTTCAGTATTTTAGAAGACAAACTAAACTTTAAAAGAGCTCTTGACATGTATGTTTACATGTTTATATTAAAAATTCATGTTTAATCTGGTTTAGCTATTTACTACAAAGCACAATGTCCAGAGGAAGGCAGTAGATCACACAATAATGGATAAATGTGGGATAAATGAAGTGAACTCTTTCTAAATGATTTGAACCAACACCAATTTTTACAACAACAGATTCACAATGAGAATTTTGTGGAATTTTAAGACTTGGCCCAAACTAGTGCTTGATTTTAAACCAGATTAAATGACATAATAAAAAAGAAGCATTCATGTGAAAGTTACAGATGTGCATGGAACTATGTAACCTATTTTTCTCTTACTACTTGGTTATTGAATGTCTACCCAGTGCCAGCCTGTGCCAGGGTCCACACTGAGCAAGAGAGCCTGTTTCCCTCCGGCTGATGCTTTGTTTGCAAAGGAAAAATAGCAGCACATGAAAAAGTAAACAAGGTAAATTCAGATGGCAAGATTGATCTTTGAAATGTGAAATTTCTCGTTCAGATAGAATATCAAAGGCAGCAAAAGAATGGATGTCCTTCTCCAAATTTCTCTTTGAAGATGACACTAGGATTGAGAGTTAGGTGACAAAGAAATTAGAAAGCTTTTTCTAGACAGAAGTAGGTATAAACATAAATAATCTTGCTGAGGAAAGAGAAGGAATGGTAAGCTGGACCTACGGCCATGGCCTTCATATCCTTAGAATTGTCTGCTGCGAAGAAGAGTTTGAGGCAGAATTTGTGTAAAATGTGGTTGGTGGGTGGGAGGTAAAATATTTCACCATGAGGGAAAGCAGTACCTAGATCACGGGTCAGCAGCAGAAATACTCTCTCTCTCTCTCTCTCTCTCTCTCTCTCTCTCTCACACACACACACACACACACACACAAATACAAAGCCATGTTCCCAAGACTCTGTAAAAAAACAAGCTATACAACTTGTGGGTGAGGGCAGGAGGGAAAAAGTGAGAGAGAGCTAGCGAGGCAAGTTGTGACATTGTAACTGTAACCCCTCTGTACATCACCTTTACAATAACAATAGCATGTAATATATATCTATATCTATATATGTGTTATAAAACTATATCAGAAGCCAAAACGCACTCTGGGCATTGACCACATTCTTCTTGAGAGAGTGCCAATCCAAGCACCTTGCTGTCAGGTTTCTGCAGAATCACACAACAGAAGTCACACAAAAGCAACCAACAGACATTAAAAAAAAAGGAGACTAAGATCACCAGGTAGGCCAGGGCAGAATGGAGGGTGCAATCCTGCCAGTGTTAGAAGTTCAGTGTTTGAGCAAGGAGGCAAATCGATGACTTAAACGCCACTGGTAAGCTCTGGGATTAAGGCTGGGGTTTGTAGAGGACGGGGGGCGTGGCAGGGGGGAGGGGGGTAGCAGGGGGGAGTGGACACCGAGAGCCAGGACTCAGGACAAAGCCAGTAGCTGGCTGTCAGACTGATGACTGTGGAAAATGAGAACAAGAAACAGTTGTCCAGCCATGTTTACTGGTTTGTTTTAAAAGAGAGTGATGAAAAGGCTTTTGAAGGATGCATGCATGTAAATGCACACAGAGAAAAACACAAATTTGCCAGAGTTGATGAAAGGCAGCTTGAAAACAAGGAACATGTGTCTCAGCTGTGAAATGTCTATCAAAACCTTGTTTTTGACCAAACAGACCTGGAGAGGGAAGGGCTGGAGAGGGAAGGCCGAGTTGGTCTGAAGTCCCTGGGGAGAGGTGGGGTGGGGCGGGGAGGGGGGAGAGTGCTGTGGAACACTGATGTCAGGAGCACTTGCAGCCAGAGTCGGGAATCCGTCACGCAGACGTGGAGGGATGACCCCTTGCCCACGCCAAGAATGGCAACGAAGACATCTTTATAAACATCAAGCCCAACCCAAGGCCCAGCAAGGGCCAAGCCCTGAAGGAGGAGCTCAAAGACGGACCTGCCGGTGGGTATGCAGGACGCGTTAGCTCCTGACCACCCCACCCTATAAAACAAGGAAGCGCTCTGCCAGGATCCACGCTCTGTCTTGGAGAGCCTCTCAGGTCTCTGGCTGGATGACTCTCTTGAGTCAATTTCAGTTTTCGATGGCCATAAAGCAAATAAGCCCAAATAGGAAATACTGGCTGCTTCGTGTAAACTTAAAGTCATCATTGGGTAATTTTGTTGTTATTTAGAATAAATAGTAAATTCAATATATGCTTAGTGGGCTTAAAGCCGGTTCATAAAATAGAATTACATCATAGTATTTGTGGATTTCATTTAAATGCCAGAGTTTACTTATAATGTGAGATATGGACTCATTTTAAAATGACACTTTTATTCTGTAATATCTTAGTCAAATTACTTTTTTCCTTAATACAGCATCTTGAAATATGAAATCATGATTTTCACAAACATAAAAGCTGATTTAAAAGAGTGTATGCTAATGATAGAAAGAGCATCCATGTATGCTAAGTCTTATAACCTTCAGCAAGCCCTGAGTACTGACTGAAAATTCAACAATTTTGCTTCCATTAATTTCTGAGCATTCAGTGCAATTTGTATTATGCAATGTATAGCACACAGGCAACCTCATTACATAAGTAAAAATATACATATATAATCATATATTACAAATTAATGCTAAAATGAGCAGGAGAGTGACAGAGAGACCATTACAACTTCTATTTTGGGTATTATAATAGAGATAATATGCTGTAATTTAGTTTAATGAGTTGCAATTAAGAAACTGTTTCAAGAGTTGCATGTGATTTCTTTTAATTATTAGTTATTAGTTGTTCCTGCATAAGTATGTTTAAAATCACATCATTTCAGCCATAGTACATGACAAAAATCTCCCCAATATATTTGTAATTTGGTGAATACAATTTAAGAAGCAATATGCTACTTTGCTACTACCTACACCTATATGAACAATCATTTCAGGAGGCTTATAGTTTATACAGTTTATGAATAAAAGAGCCCCTGACTACACATATAACTTGGGTATATTAGGACAAAGATATAAAGGAATCAATTCTGAATATCCATACAAACATACAATCCCTTAATAGTTCTAAATCAAGAGTGGAAGAAAATTGGCTCATTCACTATGAGTATGCTAGAACTGTACCACAGACTGGACTGGTTAAGAAAATAGAAACTACTCTTTCATCCAATTTTGGGAACTAGAAATCCAAGATGGAGATACCAGCAATTCCATGCCCGGTGAGCCCCAGGGCTTCAGAACCCACCCTCTTCCCAGCCCTCAGAAGGCCATCTGGAGGATCTCAGTTTGAAATAAGTCCGGGAATAAAAGTCTGTGGCACTCCATCTCTAACAAAACCAGCCTAAAGTATGGCTGGAGATGTGGCTCGGTCGTAGAGTGCCAGCCAAGCAAGCAAGTAGAGCAAGCACTTGGCCCTGAATGCAAAACTGTCAAAAAGAAAAATTTAGAAGGTCCAAGCACTAAATAAAAATCCCTCATTTATTGCTGCTTAAAATACTATTGATCAAATACCGATATAGCCCTTTCTGATTTCTTGAAATTTTAGTTATCATTCATGTGTAAGGGAAAACACAGTGTACACAACTCCTGACTCAATTGTCCTGAGTTAGAAGACAAACACCAGCTGAACCATCACAATATGAAAGTATGAAGCATGAAACGGTACCCTAAAACCACACAACACTCAACCCTGCACAAGTAACCCTGGACAATGGCGCTGGGCGCTGGGCATAAATCAAAGGCATTGCAGAACCTAATTCAAGGCCGGAAGCCAGACTCCTCAGCACAGAGGGCTTTCTCAAAGACAAAGTGCCATGGTATTGCTAATAAGACACTTGTAATTTGAATTCTGAAAACAGAGAGGTCAAACTAGAGAGAGAAAATAGTATACACTAGGAATTGCCTTTCCCTCTCCTGAGATCACCCTGTCTTGATACCTGGCCTGTGAACACACCGCCATGAAACACCTAATAGCCACTGGGCATCTTTTCTCCTGCGCCAGCATGTCTGCATGGGTGAACCAAGCACCAGCCCACACTCCACATGCCCGTGGCCTGCAGACGGCAGCTGCAGGACTGGGTCAGTGTGGGAAAGGCGGGGGGCTGCTCAGAGGAGACCTGGGCCTCCCGGGGACACGGGCTGCTCTGAGCAGGGTTTCAGTGCTAGAGTACAAGGGGAGATGGGTGTGGATTTAAGGGACATTTCGGGCCACCCACCCATCCTGACCACGGCAACGCGACGCGCAGGTGCAACCAGCCTTTCACAGAAGAAACAGAGAAGATCGCCGTTCAACAGCAGAAACTAGGAAAAAATAAAGCATGTGTCCTCGAATACGACGAGGGCTCCCAGCAGCGGGAACCCTGGGCTGAGGGGAGCTTCCTGGAGCCAGTGTGAGGCGTGCAGCAGTCCCAGAGGACAGGGCGTCCCCTCCGTCGGGAAAGGACATACGAACAGCATGGCGAGGGCTGCAACTCTGCCTGAAGTGTAACACGCTGCTTACTTCCGTGGGGTAAAAATAAATGCTGGCTTTCAGTACTCTTCACGGCGTTCAAAGCCAGGCAGGATGGCAGCGACCCCTGAATACCTCTCAAACGTGCATTCCTCTGGCCTTGAAACCTGCCGTGCAACCCCTAATAACCACTTGGCGAGGTGCTCAGAGCACGGTGCGTGCCCAGACTCACCATCAAGCATCTTGGGTGGAAGGGAACGTCAGGGCTACGGTACACCCATTAAAAGGATTTATTGCTGTTTTTCAGTCGAGTGGGGATCGTGAGAACGCCACACAGCCGCTAAGAGGCTGAGAGGAGAATGTATGCTGTGCTATTCATCAAGAGTAAGGCACCAGGGAGGAGAATTTATTTTAAGTTGCTGGAAGATATTGGAGAATTATTACCATCTTAGAACTGATATTTGGAAAATCTTAATGTACTTTCGTGAGGCGCCGGGTAATGGGATATGATGAAATTCTTAGTGATCTTCTCAGTGCAGATGTTCACTTTCCATGCTGTGACGGCATTACGTGTGTATTTTAAAATATTACACTAAATTGGGAAAGAGAGGCGCTTCAAATTATTTTTAGAGACAAGTACTCTTATCACAAACTTAAATGCAAACGTAAAACTAGGAAACTACTAGAAGAACAAGAGGAGAAACACTCTAGGATTTCTGGCCTCAGCCAAGAGTTTGTGCAGTGACCCCCGGCTTCCACCGGTGACTAAAGAGAAACAAGACACAGAAGAATGAACTGGACATGGCACTGCAGTTAAAGAGCTATAAGGGAAATCACTTAAAGACTGGTAGAAAATATTTGCAAGATACGCACCTGTCAGGGGTTAATACCTGAAACACACAAGGGCTCTAAAACTCAACAACAGCAACAATAGAAATAAGGACTTTTAAAAGGAAGTACCCTGGGTTAATTTGTGAATTTGGTGTGCACTGGGGAGGGACCGGAGGCGTCTGCGCTGTCGGCAACACTTGGTCCTGCGGAGCCCGCTGGGCTCTGCGAGTCCACTTGGTGCTGTCTTGCTCTGATCCTTGCTCTGCTGATATGCAGATTGGAAAACGAAACATTGTTTCAAATGCCATAAACACATATGCTTGGTGCAATGTGCTTCCTTGTGTGGGCAGGTTCATTCTATCCATTTCACATTGCAAACATGATGATTATCATATAGATCATAGTATTAATTATACATCATGGAATTTCTGCTCCACTAACTCAGTCTTCTTATACCTATGCATGATGGTATTCTCACCTAAATAAAGTGATACATGTATGTAAACTTTTGCATATATGAGTGTGTTAACTTTTGCTTATATATGTGGATAGCTCACATATATATTCTTCCATTGAATGGGCATATTCGTTCATTAAATAATACTATCATGATTAATGTAATTGCCAAACAATAATCTATTATTTGTTTAAATTACATAACATCCACAGGCTGATCAGGTATCTGCTTTGAGTATTAGGTGATACTTCTCACAATTCATGACTTCCTTAATGGAGTCTATACCTGGGGTAACTATATTCAACCTGTGCTGTTTCTAGCACAGTGTCTAGGGATACATTTAATTTTTTTCTTGCACCTTTGTGACCATTTGATAAATGCAGGACGTCAGAGGGGGAAGAATGCACAGCTGTTATTTTCACCATCTATCCAAATGCTTCAACAATTCCTCTTCATCTGACAGAGGGCTAGGCCCACATCTTTATCTTATGCCCATAATTTAATTTGCACACAGCTAGCATGGCTCTCTTCCCTTCCAGCCTCAGTTTCAGCCTTATAAAATGAAAATTCAATTCTCACCAACAGCCCTCATGGGTAAGTGCTGGTCTGTGGTGGAGGTTTGCAAGAAAACTCAAGGTGAAATCCTGGCCATGTCTCTTTGTAGTGATGGGAGTTCCGTCTCCCTGGATTGACGTCCACCCTCCAGACAGGCAACCCAGTGGTATCTTTATTTCTACACAAGACACAGGCTTTACTACCCATCATTCAATTACACTTAGCTCTTTATTTCTTGTAAGCATATGACCTCCATTTTAATTTTAGGCTTTTTGTTTTCCTTAGAAATCTGTCATTACAGATGTGTTATTATTGATCCTTTTTTATTTTTTATGTTCACAAAAGAGCAAGTGGTTCCTAACTGCATGGGAATCGGTCTAAGGTGCTTCATCAAAATGACACAATTTACAAGTCGCTTTGAGAAATGAGAAAGTCATGGGAGGAAGTTTTCTGAAGTATTCCTGTGGATAATACATATTTTGTCATGTACATTAACTCCACTTCTGCAATGTCATCCCAAGTTTTTCATTTTAAAATACAGAGGACAAAAAACCTGTACTTATCTAAGTCAAGCAATGGAAAGACTGTCCAGGACATGGAGGAAAGAATTCTCTTCTCCACATGGCTATCCATTCATGCCTGCCCAAGAGACAAGGCTGTCCAGTGGAATCACAAAACCATGCTGAACTCCTGGGAATTAAATTAGCAAGTATCTTAAGACGCAATCTACTAGAACATCGCAGTTCCCCTGTATCCATAATAAACTAATGAGACAGAGGACAGCGCACTTTCTGAATTAATCAAGTCCTGTGTATTGGAATTAGTCACACAACTCTCTGATAAGATACCAGTCTTCAGATTGTTCTAACAAAAAGGTAGACCGGAGTCAGGTCAGGTGCTCGTATCTGGAATCCTATCTACTCAGGAGGCTGAGATCTGAGGATGGTAGTTTGAAGCCAGCCCGGGCAGGAGAGGCCAGAGACAGTTCAATTAATCACAGAAAAGCTAGAAGTGGCAGTGAGAGTGTGAACATTGAGCAAAAGACGCTCAGGCCCTGAGTTCAAGCCCCAGACCTGGCAAAAAGTAAAACGATGGGCAGGGCATCCATCGAAGACACTGAAGGGAGGAACAGAGGGAGTGCGTTTGCTCTCAGGTACACTAGACTAGACACTGAACTATCTTTGACAAATCTGAAAATGATATTATTAAATCATCAGGATGGGGCAGAGGAAATCCAAGAGAGAAGAGAAATTAACCGAGAGCTTAGGTATTTCAAGAAGGACTTAAAATACAAGGCAAGCCAAGCCAGCCTCGGTTCTGAGGAGGACGGGGCTTGCCTGGCAATGCCCGGCGAGCCCTGCGGCTTTTCATTCAAGAGCGTTCCTTGCCTGACTGGCGAGGCCTGAGAGGCGACAAATACTTGGAGAATGGCGACAATAATTAAGCTATCTAATGAATGAACTGGGTAGCTTTTGCACACATGCCTGGCTGGCAGGCACCCGCGCCTTCTGCTGCCCAGCTCAGTCCGTCCTTCTGTCTGCGCTCCGCACCAGGGCAGGAGAGCTGCCGGAGGAACTTCCCACCATCCTCCCAAGGTGGCCCCTCGTCCCTGGGCCTGGCCCCTCGCCCAGGTAGACACATCTTGTACAGATTCCTTGTGTGTCCCCTTAGCAGGGATGAGATTAAGAATGGTCACTGAAATGTGAGATGCTGGTGCCGGGTGACACACTCACCGACACCAGTGCCAGTGGGAGCCACACAGGGGCCGCGGCAGGCAGGCCACGGGGCCGGGGAGGTCCCCAGCGCCCCTCCTCCTGCCCCGGCCCCTGCTGGCCCTCCTCTGAGCCTGCCCGCCCCAGGCTCTTGTCCTGTGACCGCCAGGCTGTCCCGACCAGCTCGCTGTCCCCTGAGCCCTGGGCGGGCAGAGGCGGAGACAATTCCATGGTGCTGCCGGTTGGCAGGGCGTATGGTGTATTTACAATACTTCATTTTTAAAACTCATATTGATCATGTGGATGTGGAATACACACACACACACACACACACACACGTATATATATACACACACACATATAGCTCTTTTTAATTTATCGAGGCCCTAGCCAATGCACAATAAAATAAGAAAAAACAGTCAATTATTTCAAGGAAGTGGACTGCAGGTTAGCTATGTATCTTCAGTGGAACGTGGCCACACATGCTGTCTGTTGAGAATAGAACGTGATTATTCTGAACATCCTTCCATGTTACTCAAATAAGACTTTTATAGTGGATTTTAAAGAGTCACCTCTCTGTTCCCTAGGAAATGTATTTGAAAAATACACATCCACAGACATTTAATGCTGCTTCTTTTGCATTTTAAAGCAGCTTCTCTTTTCCAAATTAACGTAAGTTTTAAGTGACTCTGCTTTTAAAACCTGCAAATCATTTGTGCAGTATTTGTCTCTCTTTAAAGACCTACCTTCTGTATTTGCATTAATCATACAGGTTCTTCTGATACAGCCCAGCACTTTGAGACACTTAGGTAAAGAGCTACTCACAGAGCTACTTACACCGCCAACCAGCTGCGGACAGGGAGGAGGGGCTGATCAGCCTGAGGGTTCTTTCTCCCAACACCAGGACACAGTATTTAGAGAATAAAACAATAAACTTGGTTTCAGGGGGAGAGGAAAGTTCTTTAAAGCAGTGGGGAAAAAATGGTTGACTAAATTTATGTTTTTCATACGTTTCCTGAGATTGAACTTGGTTTCAATGAATCTTAAAGTCACAATTCCTAGAGGTCTGCTACCTTCAGCTTCTGGGGCCACAGCTTTGTTGGGTTCCCTTCTCCTGACAGCTCAAGGTCACTGTGACCCCAGCACGGGGAAAGGAGAGCCATGTCTGATTTTTCACCCCTGACTGCTTGGTTCCCGTCTAGGCCAGCAGGTCTCCTAGCCGGGGTCTGACAGGATTGCTGAAGCCCTGGTCAGAAAGCAGCCTGCAATGAATGCCTCCAGCCAAAACTCCTGCTGTCCACGCCAGGACCATTGCTCTGTCAACAGCAGCTAATTGAAATGCCCATGATGAATGACCCTCTTCAGAGCTTTCCCCATCTCCTGAGCTGCTGAGACCTGGCCGAGGTGGTCTCCATCATCTTCCAGTGATCTTTGTGTTTCTTTTCTCTTTTCCTGTCTTCCATCTTCATTGACGCTGCCCCTGTCGGGCGTCTGAGCCATGCATGTCATTTGTTCCTCCTCGCCCACATGGCCAGGTGCCTTTCCATCCCAGTGCGTCTGTCCCTGGGTCAGGTCATATTTATCATGGTATCTTGTCTCCTTGGCTAAATATAGTTACAGAAAAGCTACCAGAGAAGGGAATCTGCTCAGCTGTGAGAGGAAAAGGGACTTGACTAGCCATCCCAAGATGGCTTTGCTTTTCTTTTCTCTTCCTTTCTTTTCTTTCCTCTTCTTTTCTTTTCTTTTTATTGTAAAGCTGCTGCCCAGAGGGGTTGCAGTTACATGAGTAAGGCAATGAGTACATTTCTTGTCGAATATGATTACCCCTTCCCTTGTTCTCCCGCTATCCCTCCCCCCTCCCTCCCTCCTCCCCCCTCCAAGTTGTAAGGTTCATTTCCAACATAGTGTCTTGTGGGTGTCACTGTTGCAGTGGGTCATCCTGTGTCCTTGTTTCAGCATTTTGTTATTTCCCTTCCCCTCCTCAAATTAGATAAATGTATACACAAGATGCAGGGCACCAAAATCAAATTCAGTGACAACAGGGTTATACCACAGGGGGAAGAACATGCAAAAGAAACCAAAAAAGGAAAGAAGGAAAGAAAGAAAAAGAAAGGAAAGGAAGGGAGGAAAGGAAGGAAGGAGGGAGGGAATGGGAGGGGAGGAAAGGGGAAGGAACGGGAGGGAGGAGAGGGGAAGGAAGGAAGGAGGGAGGGAAGGAAGAAAAGAAAGAAAGAGAAAGAAATAGAGAAAGAAAGAGAGAAAGAAAGAAAGAAAAGAAAGAAAGAAAGAAAAGAAAAAAGAAAGAAAGAAAGAGAAAGAAAAGAAAAAAGAAAGAAAGAGAAAGAAAGAAAGAACTTGATTTCTTTTTCAAAAGTAAGGGCAAAATTTAAAAATAAATGACTCACTGTTGTCTGACTGTCTCTTCTATAAGGAACAACATTCATTGAGTTGAGTAATTCTGAAACTGTGACCAGACATGAAGAAATAAAAGTGGCTCTGCAGGAAACTGAAGATTTCTGCAGGGCAAAGATCATAGACAACATGCTGAGAAGTCGGCACACAGAGCATGCTTGCCAGCTCTGCATCGGAAAATGGCCTAAGATCCAGAATATACAGAGAACTTTAAAAATCAAACCTCATAAAACCAACAACTCAATTAATAAGTGAGGTAATGAGCCAAAGAGAGGCTTCTCAGAAGAAGTGAGATTGGCCGATAAGAAACGTTCAGCACCTCTGGCCATAAATGAAATACAAACCAGAACGACCCTGAGATTCCCCCTCACCCCAGTTAGAACAGCCATCATCAAGAAAACTAACAGTAACAGATGCTGGGAGGATGCAGCCACGGTCGGTGGGAGTGTAAACCAGCTCAACCACTCTGGAAAGCCGCGTGGCCATTCCAAACAACAACAACAACAACAACAAAAACTAAACATAGAACTACCCTATGATCCAGCAATTCTACTCCTGGGCATTTACCAAAAAGATTACAAACCAAGATACAATAAAGCCACCAACACAACTATGTTCCCTATTGCACTATTCACCATAGTAGAGGTATGGAATCAGTCTTAATGGATGAATGGATCAAGAGAATGTGGAATAAAGGACACAATGGAATTGTATTCATCCATTAGAAAGAATGATATTATACAATTCGTAAAGAAATGAGCTGGGAAGGTGGCTCAGTGGTAGAGTGCTTGCCTAGTGTGCATGAGGCCCTGGGTTCCATTCCTCAGTACCACATACAGAGAAAAGGACAGAAATGATGCTGTGGCTCAAGTGGTAGAGTGCTAGCATTGAGCAAAAGAAGCTCAGGGACAGTGCCCAAGCCCTGAGTTCAAGCCCCAGGACAAAGAAAGAGAAAGAAAGAAAGAAAGAAAGAAAGAAAGAAAGAAAGAAAGAAAGAAAGAAAGAAAGAAAGAAAGAAAGAAAGGAAGAAAGAAAGGAAGGAAGGAAGAAAGAAAGAAAGAAAGGGAGGGAGGGAGGGAGGGAGGGAAATTGAGAGAGAAAGAAAGAGAGAGAGAGAAAGTAAGAAAGAAGGAAGAGAGGGAGGGAGGCAGGAAGGGAGGGAGAGGTGTTAAGGGAAGGTAGTCAGGCCCAGAAAGTCACTTACAAATTTGTAAGCAAAGACTTCAGGTGGTATACAAGTGTATATAACTGTATTAACTGAAATACAATAAGTTTAAGGAAGAACTCAAATAGTGTAATTCCGAAAGCCAAAATCAAAGTTCAACAAAATAAATCACCAGGAAGTGATTACTTCAAAGGAGCGGGTAGAGCCCAGGGAATCGGGGTGGAGGAGTGGAAAGAAGAGGGTGAGGATGCGGTGGAGAATCTAACGTGCGTCGTGTGAAGTTAGGAAGAGGGAGGGTCTGCCGGAGAGCGCTGAGTGGGAATGTTGAAAGATGTTTTATTCATAACCTGCTCTGTTAAATGGCAACTGCTTTGTACAACTACTTAAAGATAATCATAGAAAGAAACAAAAGCACAAACCAAAAATGACCTAACCACCACGAACAAGTCATAGCTCTCATATTTTAGATTTGACCTATGATCATATCATTTGTTCGTAGGATGCACTGATTATCATTCAACTGCTTTTATTTGGCCATATATGTTTTGTTCATCTGACCCTAAAGAAGAATGAATGGGTCTAGTTGGTCTGTACAATTACTCTCCTCTCCCTGAGGTTAGAGCCTAACGTGGAACCCTTTTACCAAGTCATGGTGAGCTGGCAGATGAGTCGGGATTTGAGTCCAGCTCCGGCTGAACTCTGAAATCAAAGCAGTTTACAAGGTTCTGCCTCGTCTCCAGTGGGGGTTTGAATAAATGTTGAATGGGGTCATGAATAAATGAGCAAATAAAAGCTGTATTCTCCCAGGGCGTGTGGGAAGGCTCTGCCATGACCTGAGCACGCCACTTGTTGGGTCCTGACCTCTGGCCCCAGCAGAGGACTGAGGGGTGACCCAGGGGAGGGGAGAGGCCCCTGGGCGGGCTGGGAAGAGAGGTCGCAGGAGGCTGGGGAGACGTGCATGGGCACCAAGAGCACTTTGCGTGAGACACGGGACGCGTGCCTCCTCCCAGCGCTGTGGACGCTGGCGGCGGGCACACACGGCTGCCCAGCCCGGGGATGCAGAACCCTGCCTCCAGCCCTGCCCTCCCCCTCACTGTCCAGGGCTGCTTCTCTTCTGTGTGATTCTCCGACAGGAAGTCATTTGACAGCGATGTCATTTGTCTAGAGAAAGCAGTCATATAAACATCGCTCAGTGAGGTTCTAAGACTCAACAAAGGAATTAACCACCTAAAGAAAAATATTCACACTCACACACACACGCGCGCACGCACACTCATGCTCACGCACACATGCACACACGTGCACACATGTGCACATGCGCACACACACACACACACATACACACACACACACACACACACGGACTTTTGATGTTTCTTTTACATAACATTTTTGGAGCTTCCTGACCGCTAGATGTGCGTGTCCATTCTTGTCACCTGAACCTTACTGCTCTGCGTCCCTGGACCTGACCCTGGACCTGACCCCTGCACCTGACCCCAGACCAGACCCACGATGCTCTCCCTGCCGCTCCAGCCCCCTCTCCCGAGAGCCACCTCTGCTCCCTGACCTCAGAGGCCTGCGACCTCCAGGAGGGCATGCAAGATGCAAGCATGGCCAGGCCCCGAGAGCAGGGCCGGGGACAGCCTGGCACCACAGCCACCAAGACACACACTGCCTGCAAACCCACGTCAGCCCAGTCAGGACAGCCAACGGACATTCCCATGTGTTCACCGAGCCGGGTGCGCCGAGAGCCATGTTCAAGGCCAGTCAGGAGGGGAGGGAAGAGGAGAGGAAGGTTCTGATCACCACGTGCTGTGAGTCCTGAAATGCAGGGCTGGGTGCGAGGAAGAGAGGGCTCACCAGGGCTGGGGAGAGGAGGAGATACTGAAATAGTTCACTGAACAACATAAAGGGCGATGTGTAAGAGATGTTCATCACAGCGAGCTTCGCTGGCTTGGTGATGTTGGAGAAGAGTTATTTTACAATAAAAATTAATCCAATTGCTTACATAGTTACAGCTTCAGACGTTCTGTGAGCACACACCTTGTCAGGGGAGTATTTGGAACTGTAATTTCAATTCTTCAATACTCATCAGATCTTTAAGTTTTAATCGATCTTCTTCTTTGATTTCCCTGGAAAGAAAACTTCAGCCATTCAAGAAAGGGTATATGGAATATTATTCTAAGCTAGTAACCATATTTTAAAATTCTGTCTGTAATCCACTTGGATAATTTTGTGATTGAAATTTCCTGAAATAGTTGTTTTCCGCTGGATACAATTCCTCTTTTCCACGTATTGGCCTAGCTATCACATTTTCCATCTCTCTCTGGTTCAATCTCTGGATTTTAATCTCTAAAATTGCCACTATCTGCGAATATGTTGTCCTTTTGCCATTTCCTTTCATATTTAGGATGAGAATTGTTCCTTTAAAACTGGATCAAGGACTTGACCCACTTTTGATATTGCGGGAATTTCTGCATAAGCAGACACACAATAAATTACTGATCCACTCATTATTTAGTAGAAAATACAAGATCAATGTTTCTAAGTAGCTTTTCAGAAAAGATTCAAATTATATTGGTTATGATATCTGCCTCTCCTCCTAGAAGAAGCATAGTAAAATGAAATGTCAGAGAATTCTTTTCCACTCCGGTAAAATAAAGCATTCTGTGGCATTTTGGGATATGTGATGTGTAAATGCTTTGAAAGCCAGCCTAGTAAATATAACATGTACAAAGGAAGCATCACAGTCAAAATAACACTATTAATGTACTGTGTGTAGCATTAACAAATAAAAGAATACTTAGTCATTATGTCTGGAGGAAAAGGAGTGAGGGACAAATCATAATTTATCAAAGCAAATTTCAAACTGAGACTCATCCATTTTCACGAATGCACAGCACAACATTTTACTATGCTATCTGTTTCAAATATTAACATAAAACTTTGAAAAGTCAACCCTTCCAGGCCTAGAAAGCAGATACAATATAGTTGAAATAAATGGATAAAAATTGATCTGTTAAATGTATTTGTATCGGATTTTCAAGATTGTATTAGATCTGCAAAATGGATCTGCCTTGGATCTGGGGGACGCATTGCTTTTTTCTGCTGTTTCCATGGGATAGTTTTGTGGTGAGATATGAATGTTTCAATAGCTCAGAACTTTCATGACCTGCTTTGATTTCAAGTCTGTTTCCACCTTATCCTTGCTGCAATTTCCCTTAAGACTCCTGAACCCCAGGCTCCACAGAGGGCAGAGTTCACAGTGAAGCGTCTCCATCCACCTCTGACCAGCCAGGCTCCCCGTGAGGCACCTGAGCGCGAACACCAAGCCCAGGCCACACCGCACACGGCCAGGCCACTGCTGCACACCGCCGGGCCTCGGTGCACACGGCCAGGCCACGGCGCACACAGCTGGGCCACGGTGCACACGGCAAGGCCACGGTGCACACGGCAAGGCCATGGTGCACACTGCCGGGCCACGGTGCACACAGCCAGGCCACTGCGGCACACCGCCGGGCCACGGTGCACACAGCCAGGCCACTGCTGCATATAGCCGGGCCACGGTGCACACGGCAAGGCCACGGTGCACACCGCCGGGCCACAATGCACACGGCAAGGCCATGGTGCACACGGCCGGGCCAGTGCTGCACACCGCCGGGCCACACCACACACTGCCAGGCCACTGCTGCACCCGGCCGGGCCACGGTGCACACGGCAAGGCCACGGTGCACACAGCCAGGCCACGGTGCACACGGCCAGGTCACGTTGCACACAGCCTGGCCACGACACACAGGGCCGGGCCACGGCGCACACGGCCAGGCTAGACCACACACATTAGAGCCTCCCAATGCCAAGTGGCCCTGTGCAGCCCGTCGGATGGAATCTCACTCCCAGAGAGATGACACGGCCACCCCGCAGATGCCTTCCACACAAACACACACACAACCATTTCTGAAACCGAGTGCGTGGCCACAGTGGTGATTAGACCCCCCCAAAAAAATTAGGCTATGAACTTTACTCCAGTCCTGTGACTCAGCATCAAACAACTCTTTTTCTTCATGGGAACTATTTCCAGACTCAGAATAACTTACAATTCCTTACCTCCTTGCATTTCTCTTCTTAATTTTCTATTGTCAGCAGCTTTGTTCAGCGGTCCCTTTAATTTGATCGGGAATTTAATATTTATGTGTGTACTTCTCACCGTTATTCCTTGTGATGTACGTGGTTTAATATTTGAAAACTGTAAACTCTGAGAATGAGTTACAAACCTTTGCTGTATTCATATCCTAGGAAAGTTCTCTTCTCACTGAATATTTTATAACTACTGAATCGGTCATGTGTGTGTGTGTGTGTGTGAGTGTGTGTGTGAGTGTGTGTGAGTGTGTGTGCGAGAGTGTGTGTGAGTGTGTGTATGTGTGAGTGTGTGTGAGAGTATGTGTGAGTGTGTGTATGTGTGAGTGTGTGTGAGTGTGTGTGAGTGTGTGTGTGAGTGTGTGTATGTGTGAGTGTGTGTGTGAGTGTGTGTATGTGTGAGTGTGTGTGTGAGTGTGTGTGTGTGAGTGTGTGTGTGTATGTGTGAGTGTGTGTGTGTGTGTTTATGGAGTGGCTCCACAGCTTTTTGAAACTCAGACACTTCTTAATTGTTGATCATGTTATTGGCAGGTGTTTGTGTCTCTGTGTTCACTTCTTTACCCTTGCTTCGTTTCAAGGAAAACACTGTGGCTTCATCACCAGGACGAGGGGTAACCCCGTGCTGCGGCCGCCGCTCTGTGCTGCTGAGGGTGAGCTCTGGGTCCCAGCCTCAGTGCCGCAGGACCTGGCAGACCTTTGGGCCGGGCCAGAGCCCTGGGGTCGGTTGTGCCACGATCCAGACCTGAGATCAACTGCTCTGCAGCTACACATTTCTGCTCCGCATACCTCTGTTCAGTTTCACCCTCCTGCACCTGCCCAAGTCCCTCAGAATCCACAGAGCATGGGGCTCCTGGCGGACGCCCCGTTTCTTTCACAGACCTTGCTGGGCAGTGGATGGCCAGGCGATAGCAAATGTGGTGTACATATGGGAGGTGAGTTTTGACACTGCCTCCAGCTCACCCAGGGCCACAAACCCACTGCTCCCCTTACATAAAAATAGTTTCTGTCTGCCTGGGAAACGGCTCTGCCCACGGTCTGGCTCCGAGTCTGTCCCAGGATGAAGCCCTTTGGTGCCCACACCCGCCCGCATGGCTACAGTATGACTCTTGCTCATACAACCTCCCAGAGAGACGCTGCACACGCACCCCGCCTCGGGCTTCTTTTCTAAAGTCTCCCCCGAAGCTCACACACTTCATGATGAGTAGCTGACATCCCCGCACTCCACTGAGAACAGACGCCATTGCGTTCTTCCATCTGGAGGCGTGGGCCACAGCTAAACACGCTCCAGTATCAGTCACTGTGACTACAGCCCACTGGAAAAGAAGAGCGCTTAGGACTCCTCATTGCAAAAGGATGTGGACAGCACAGGAAAAGCCAGCTCAGTGAGACGGATGGGCAACGAGGAGGCAAATGTCTTTCTTTCGTTAATTTCCAGTCAGGAACCCGGTTTTCAATGAACAGTTGTAGTTAAGTTATAGTCTCTAGCCAGAAACATTTAGTCCAAAGGAAGTGTATTTATCATTTTTTAAGGGAATGGGTTTAAAAATTAAGATTATAAGGGGAATTTTTGCTCCACTTTAAAGCTGTTTGTTCTTCTGATTATTAAAAACAGGACAAGTAGTTGCTTTGCTTTTATTTGCATTACTCCATGAAATATCACTCAGATCTGCTTATATACGATATGTGTAGTGTTCTTAAGCACAGACATTACTTTGTTTCTTGCAGACACAAATGGTAAATGATACAGTTTATGCTTACTTTAGTATGTAAATGATTGATTACCAACTTTGCCTTCTCTCTCTCTTTTTTTTTTTAGCCACTCGTGAGTCTTGAACTCAGAGCTCAGATGCTGTCCCCTGAACTATTTTGTGTTCAAGGCTTAGTGCGCTACCACTTGAACCACAGCATCACTTCTGGCTTTTTCTGAGTAGTTTATTGGAGATAAGAGTTTCACGGACTTTCCTGCCTGGGCTGGCTTTGAACCACATTCCTCAGATCTCAGCCTCCTGAGTAGCTAGGATTACAGGTGTGAGCCACTGATGCCCAGCTCCTCACCAGCTTGATTCCACATAAACTCCAAAGCACAACAATCAAATACGATCTTCTCAGAGTCTAATACTATGTCTATTGCAAATTAATATTCAAGCTCAATAATTAATGTTTTATGTATATGCTCATGACACTCATTTTATGATATTTATTAATAATTTTCTGTGGACACAGGCATAGTTGGTAGTTACATGGATACTTTCAGGCTGACTACACTTTGGAGAAGTTAATTTACTAAAAATGGGGCCAGGTATCTATGGCTCACACCTCTAATTTGAGCTCCTTAGGGACCAGAGATCTGGAAGATTATGGTTCACAGTCAGCCTGGGAAAGAACCTCGAGAGACTCCATCTCCAGACCGCTGGCTGGCAACCTCCACCCTGAGTCTGCAGCAAGCAAATGCAATGTTCTGATTTTCCCAAGGAATTTAAAAAAATAAAGAAAATATCCCCTTGTATTGTTTTAAAACATAAAAATAGTAAAGAGAAACATCCATATGTCATTGAAATAGATCATAATGAAATATTTTTAAATTTCCAGAAAATTAAAGTGGTTGCACACTCTGGGCGTGGAGAGCGGCCCATGCTCGCTCCTGGGCCTTGGCCCCGCACTCCGGCTGCCTGGGCTCCGGCTTTCGCCGCAGGAGCCGTGGGGGCCTCAGGAGCGCAGAGCCTCCCCCCCGCCATCCCCTGGCTCACCTCACCTGCCATCTGCCTCCAATGGCACAGAAATTTACAACGGGAGAGTAATACAGCCTGAGGAACTGCTCAGGTCCCACGAAACTCTTCACACCCCATCGAGAGCTGGATCAGGAGGAGCAAATGCAAATGCAAAACACACCGACCATCCATGGCTGGACAGCCATTCAAGATTCGATTGCTATGCTGACATCACTGTTAATGACATTCTAAAAGCAGGAAGTTCACAAACAGAAAGACAGATAATGATATTGAGCCTCAGAGTGCTAAAGGTTTTTTTTTTTTTAATTCCAAGGATGCATTTGAAATCAGGGTTAATGTGGCTTTATGATTTTCCAAAATTACTAGCAGCAAGGGATAATGGGTATTTTTTGTTTTCTCAATTAGATTTGATTTATAAATATCCCTATAATTAAAAATGCAGTTGGCAAGACAGTCACCCTTCTATTTGAGCAAGGCTATCAAGTGAAAAAGTAAAATAAATGTATGACATCATCACAGGTATCCTGAATAACCTTTGGCCTGCCACAGTATAATCATGTCACCTTCTCATAAGCACTAATTGAATGTCATTGTGTCATTAATGAAAATCTAATTCTCAAAGCAAATATGGATGTAACTAATACTGTCAGAGGCTTTATTGGTTTGTTTAGCTTGAAACCATAGAGATGGAAGGTACAAATTTTCTACTTTTCTTCTGTACATATAGTAATTTCTTCATCATTCTCTCCAGTGTTTCCTCATAATTTATCAGAGATTACAGAAAATCTACCTGACATAATCAACAGGAGCACTGAGATGATATGCAAAGCTTTGGGCTGATTATCATAATTCCTGCTGAAAAATTCACTTGTTGCATTAGTAAAACAATAACTCCAGCGTACAGCACCTTGACAACGAAAAAACGGGGCATTTAGACTGGACTTTCCTGATGCAGAGATGAACGTAGTGCAGCCTGCCTCACCACACTGGACAGCGAGGGGTGTGAACACAGGATTGGCGTTTCCTCCATGCTCAGAGGACGGAGGACGCAGGAGGAGGTGAGGATGGAGGATGCAGGAGGTGAGCATGGAGGACGCAGGAGGAGGTGAGGCTGGAGGACGCAGGAGGTGAGCATGGAAGACGCAGGAGGAGGTGAGCATGGAGGACGCAGGAGGAGGTGAGGATGGAGGACGCAGGAGGTGAGCATGGAGGACGCAGGAGGAGGTGAGGCTGGAGGATGCAGGAGGTGAGCATGGAGGACGCAGGAGGAGGTGAGGATGGAGGACGCAGGAGGAGGTGAGGATGGAGGACGCAGGAGGAGGTGAGGATGGAGGACGCAGGAGGTGAGCATGGAGGACGCAGGAGGAGGTGAGGATGGAGGACGCAGGAGGAGGTGAGCATGGAGCACGCAGGAGGAGGTGAGCATGGACTGATCTGTATAGGTTCCCATACACCTGTGCTTTCCCCTGATGCACGACTCTCATCCCTTTTATGTTTTTCTCCCACCACGACCTCTGGTCTTGTTCAGTGTTGATTCCACGCTTAGTAATGCTGGGTATGAATCCTGACTGGTCCTGTCTGCACACACTGTGCCTTTGTTGCTGGGGCTCAGCTGACAGCACCGTGAGCAGCTCCGGGCTGAGCAGATCGCAGATCCCACCTCTCCCTGGCTCCGGGCACGCAGCGTGCACGGACAACCTCGGGATTTACCCATATTTTAGTGTAACATGGAATTTCAGCGACCACTGCAAAGCAAATGACAAAGTTTCCACTCACGGGGTATGCCCGTCCGTCATTGTGCCAGAGCTCTTCCTCGTGACTGTACAAGAGCACGTAAGCATTATGAGTTATCGCTGCGTTGGAGCTCGGTGTGTGGTGCCTGTGAACACAGTGGTCCCCAGCCCTTCACACGCCCGTCCTGCCCAACCAGTGTGCTCATCTTTGCCTCTTTGGACCATGCTGCCAGTAATCGCCTCCATCTTGCCCATCTTGTAGGGTTTTTTTGACAGAGGGAAGCAGGTATACTTCCATCAGATATTGCTTCACTGTTGCATATCAATCCTAGCTTTGAGTTATGTAGAAGGACCCAGAATAACATTTACTGAACTTGATAAAGCAGACGCTGCCACTTTGCTTCTTTCGCAGGGTGTGTTGTATGCTTTGGAATCCCGTCTTCTCAGCCATGGAAGACACGGCTACTTTTTCTAATGCCATGTTTACAATGGGCGGCAGAAGCAGATGTGAAAGTACACATCTGAAATACAAATTCTTCCTTTAAATTTGATCGGAATATAGAGGAAATACCTCAATGCTCAAATTATTTTAGTGACTTTTTTAGTTCAAGAAAAGATTACTTTTTTTTTATCTAACAGAACTTTACATTTCAGAGATTTGCTATTCCATATAAATTTTAACGTCACTCAAATAGTGAGCCACTTCCACAAACCAACAGGATGTGATGTAGTTCTCTGTTATTTTGGAATACTGTTTTTAGTGTTCCTCCCAATGTGTTGTTTTCCGTGGTCATCTTCACCCATGTCTCCACACACACACTGACATTTTCTTTCTTTCTATTTAAATAACTAATGAAAATGATCTTCATTGGCCTATTTGAATTAATCTCCTTTGAACTCATGTTAACTTAAGTGGCAGCTCTTATAAATAGGCCATCCCCTTGAATTCAAAAGGGAGCACAGAAAAATTAAGCCTTTTTCATTTAGACTCTATTGACCTGATTCTACTATAATGTATTTTCATAAAAACACATCTGTTGTTTATTGTGAAAGACTAAAAGTGTATTCTAATTAGAAATCCTCCAGTCAATTATTCTAAACCACTTGGTTGGTTAGGATCTTATCAGTGCCTTACTGTCCCTCTATTATGAAAACAATGTGTGTATCACACAACTCTCTGCTAGGCTGGAAAACCATATTGTTAGATTGGCACATGCGTTCAACAAGGGCTTTGCACTCTGCTACACATCTCTCTGCTAAGTACACACGATTCTTTTGAAACTGTTCTGATCTAATAGCACTGTGTTAATTATATTGCTTAGTATATTGCTCATCAAAAATACAACTTCCTCAAATTTTCTTTCCTAAAACAATTCCTTGTTTCTTCAAACAT
The DNA here is from genome assembly GCF_000151885.1 of Dipodomys ordii. Taxonomy (NCBI): domain Eukaryota; kingdom Metazoa; phylum Chordata; class Mammalia; order Rodentia; family Heteromyidae; genus Dipodomys; species Dipodomys ordii. Next base: position 1,342,738 of record NW_012267414.1, on the reverse strand, counting down.
ATGCTTAAATGCTATTTTAGTAGAAAAGTACACTGTTAAATTGCTTCCTAGATAAAATTGACATAGCCTATTGAGTTCATGTTGTCAAAATTGACATAATGATCTCTTGAAGCAATGGTACTTTAAAATACATAAGGACATCTTGAAATAATAAACGGTAAGTTACATCTTTTATATTACAAATGATGAATTATAATGAAGTATGCTGAACACAAACATGGGGTACCAAGAAAATAAAAACTTCAGGTGTGAAGGAAAACTCACAATGCAGAGAGAGGTTTAAACACTTTTCATGTTCCCTATCGATTCTGTTCTTCTTAATCATTGTTAAAAATCCATCAATGTCAAATCTAATGCTGTCCAAGTGTCAAGTGATGTGATCCACAATAGCTGTGAGATTTAATAGATGCTGCTTCGTTATAAATTCTGAATAATTAGGCAAGATCTGAGGACATTCTGTCATTTCTCCTTAAAAGGCAATTCAAGAGTGAGTGAGTAGGAAATTGGGAAAAATCAAAGGTTTACAACCTTAAAAATCAACAGTTATGTGGAGCCAGGAAAAACTAAATGTAGATCCGTCCGTCTTTCCCAGAGCCCGAGAGTGCCACAGCAGGGGCGGGGTGGGTCTGCGAAGGGCAGTGGACAGGTGACGAAATGAAGGTGGCAGCAGCCAAACATACCACCAGATCTCGTGGAACAGACGGGGTGCTGACGAGGGCCCCGTGCAGGCCTGTGTCCTCTGTGTGAGACATCGGTTAGTGTGACCAGACCAGGAATATCCCCGAATGAGGAAGGCGTGAGACTGTGGATCAAACAAACACTGAAAAAGAGATGCCATCGATGCCTGTGTGGACATGCTCCGAGCACGGACCAGGTGAAGGGAATGGGGAATGAGTATTTTCTTCCTTTAATTATCTTGATCTTCTTACAATCTGAGTGGTATTGAGCAGTGCACAATAATGTTATATCATTTAACATAAGCAAATGAGTTAAGCAAGCCTATAAAGAAGAGATCGCATAGTTCTATAAAACTGCTGCACACAAAGATGGCATTCTATCTGTTTGAACAGTCCCAGGGGTGTTATAATAAAGATCAGGACATGAAGCGTAGAGTGTAGAGGACCAGCCTGCAGCAGTGATTAGGGCTCAGTCTTCCGAGATTCATCCCTGCTGGTGAGGAGTACAGAGCTGCAGGAAAGGTCCCTGTGTGGACTTTCTCCACGGAGGACTGTTCCCATGGAGGGCTGTTCCCACGGTGGACTGTTCCCATGGTGGAGTGTTCCCACAGTGGAGTGTTCCCACAGAGGGCCGTTCCCACGGAGGACTGTTCCCTCAGTGGGCTGTTCCCAGGGCGGGCTGTTCTCACGGTGGGCTGTTCCCACGGAGGGCTGTTCTCACAGTGGAGTGTTCCCATGGTGGGGTGTTCCCAGGGTGGAATATTCCTACAGTGGAGTGTTCCTACGGTGGGCTGTTCCCACGGTGGACTGTTCCCACGGTGGAGTGTTCCCACGGCATGCTGTTCCCATGGTGGGCTGTTCCCACAGAAGGCTGTTCTCACTGGAAACGGAGATGGAGGGGCTGCTGACCCAGCGCACATGGGAGATGGAGATGGAGAGGCCCCTGACCCCATGAACATGGGAGATGGAGATGGAGAGGCCCGCAGCCACACACACAGAAGTCGGAGATGGAGAGGCCCCTGACCCCGCACACACGGGCAAAGGAGATGGAGAGGCACGCGGACCCACACTTTCTCTTAATATAAATGGGCTGAATTTGCCAATTAAAAGAAAATGAACTGAGGACTGGATCAGAAAACAAGACCCATCCATCTGTTGCCTTCAGGAGACCCACCTCTCAGCCACACATACAAACAAACTCAGAGTGAAGGGTTGGAAAAGGATCTACCAATCAAATGCCCCCAGTAAGAAAGCAGGTGTAGCTATTCTGATAACTGAGAAAATAAACTTTTCATTAAAATCAGTACAGAAAGACAAGGACGGACACTACATATTAATACAGGGAACAATCCAAGAGGAGGATATTACCATCATCAACTTTTATATGCCCCAAATATTGGTGCACCCAGATATGTTAAACAAATGCTCTCAAACTTACAGAATAAAATAGATCCCAATACGATAATACTAGGAGACTTTAACTCACCACTCTCACCAAAGGAAAGGTCTACCAACCAGAGGATTGGCAAAGAAGCTACCGAATTAAGTGAGGCCATACTTCAAGCAGAATTAACTGACATCTACCGAGTATTTCACCCTAAAACAACACAGTACACATTCTTCTCAGCAGCTCATGGAACTTTCTCCAAAATAGACCATATCATAGTTCAAGCAAGGAACTTAAGCAAATACAAAGGGATCGACATAATCCTCTGTATCCTATCTGACCACAGTGGAATCAAGCTAGCTCTCAATAACAAAGCATACCACAGAAATTTCTCTAATACATGGAAATTGAACAGCACACACTGTAGCAATGCCTGGGTAATGGAAGAGATCAGAGAAGAAATAAAGCATTTCCTACAACTCAATGAAAATGAAAACACCTCACAAAGAAACCTGTGGGACACAGCAAAAGCAGTCCTGAGGGGCAAATTTATTGCCCTCAGTGCCCACATCAAGAGAATGGAGACA
>NW_012267414.1:1329118-1339677 GCF_000151885.1 Dipodomys ordii | reverse complement strand
AACAAAAAAAAGCCCAGGACCAGATGGATTCACAGCAGAATTCTATAAGACCTTTAAACAAGAACTAATACCCATACTCCTCAAGCTCTTCAGAGAAACAGAGAAGGAGGGAGCTATCCCAAACTCATTCTACGAAGCCAATATCACACTAATCTTCAAACCAGGCAAAGACCCAACCAAAAAGGAGAATTACAGGCCAATTTCCTTGATGAACACAGATGCAAAGATCCTTAACAAGATTCTAGCTAACAGAATCCAGAAACACATAAAAAAATTATACACTATGACCAGGTAGGCTTCATCCCAGAGACACAGGGATGGTTTAACATACGTAAGTCAATAAATGTAATCCAACATATCAACAGAGCCAAGGTCAAGAATCACATGATTATCGTGACAGATGCAGAAAAGGCCTTTGATAAAATTCAACATTCATTCATGCTAAAAGCTCTGGAGAAAATAGGAATAGAAGGAACATTTCTAAAAACAATAAAAGCCATTTATGACAGACCAATAGCCAATATTATACTTAATGGGGAAAAGATACAACCAATTCTCCTAAAATCAGGAACAAGGCAAGGATGCCCACTGTCTCCACTCCTCTTCAATATAGTCCTGGAACCCTTAGGCAGGGCAATAAGGCAAGAAAAAGACATTAAAGGGATCCGCATAGGGAAAGAAGAAGTTAAACTATCCCTTTTTGCAGACGACATGATACTATACCTTCATGATCTGAAAAACTCCATCCCCAAACTCGTAGAAATCATAAATCACGCCAGGCGCTGGTGGCTCATGCCTGTAATCCTAGCTACTCAGGAGGCTGAGATCTGAGGATCGTGGTTCAAAGCCAGCCCAGGCAGGAGAGACCGTGACACTCCTATCTCCAATAAACCACCAGAAAACCGGAAGTGGCGCTGTAGCTCAAGTGGTAGAGCTCTCGCCTTGAGCTGAAGAGCTGAAGGAGAGCGCCCAGGCCCAGAGTTCAAGCCCCACGACCGACAAAAAAAAAAAAAAGATATCATAAATCACTTCAGCAAAATAGCAGGATACAAAATAAACCCACAAAAATCAGTTGCCTTCCTGTACACTGACAATGTACAAGAAGAGAGGGAAATAAAGGGAGCAACCCCATTCACAATGGCCTCCCCAAAAATAAAATATTTAGGAATTAACCTAACCAAAGATGTAAAAGAACTATTTAATGAAAACTATAAAAAGTTAAAGAAATAAATTGCAGAAGACACTAGGAAATGGAAAGACCTCCCATGCTCTTGGATAGGCTGACAATATAGTAAAGATGGTAATACTTCCAAAACTAATATACAAATTCAATGCAATTCCTATTAAAATCCCAATGATGTACATCACTGAAATACAGAAAACAGTCCAAAAATTTATATGGAACAACAAAAGACCTCGAATAGCCAAAACAATTCTAGGGGATAAAGACAATATGGGAGGGCTATCCATGCGGAAATTCAAACTCTATTACAGAGCTATAATAACAAAGACAGCATGGTACTGGCACAAAAACAGACCCAAAGACCAACGGAACAGAATAGAAGATCCAGAAATAAATCCACAGGCCTACAGCCAGCTGATATTCGGCAAAGGAGCCAAAGCCATACAATGGAAGAACACAACCTCTTCAACCGCTGGTGCTGGGAAAACTGTGTGGCCACATGCAGAAAACTAAAAGTGGACCCCAGCCTATCACCATGCACCAACATCAACTCAAAATGGATTAAAGACCTTAACATTAAACCTGAATCTCTGAAACTACTGCATACTGCAGGACAGAGTAGGAGAGACACTTGAACTAATAGGCACAGGAAGGAACTTCCTGAACAGAGTCCCAGGGTCACAACAAGTTGGAGACAAATGGGACTACCTTAAAATAAAAAGCTTCTGCACAGATAAATCTATCGCAACCAAGCTAGAAAGACAAGCAACTAATTGGGAAAAAATATTTACCAGCAATATATCAGACAAGGGGTTAACATCTTGTATATACACGGAACTCAAGAAACTAATCCCTCCCAAACCTAACAAACCAATTACTAAATGGGCAAGGGAACTAAAGAGGGACTTCTCAAATAAGAAATAAAAATGGCAAAGAAACACATGAGGAAATGTTCATCATCCCTGGTGGTGAAGGAAATGCAAATAAAGACAACCCTGAGATACCACCTTACCCCAGTCAGAATGTCCCACATCCACAAATCAGCCAACGACAAATGCTGGAGGGGATGTGGAGAAAGAGGAACCCTATTACACTGCTGGTGGGAATGTACACTTATACAACCACTTTGGAAAGCAGTCTGGAGGGTCCTTAGAAAGCTAAAGATTGACCTCCCTTACGACCCAGTCATACCACTTCTAGGCATCTACCCTGAACAACAGGAACCAATATACAAGGACACGTGCACCTCCATGTTTATTGCAGCACTGTTCACAATAGCTAGGATATGGAAACAACCCAGATGCCCCACACAGATGAATGGATCCAAAAATTGTGGTATCTATACACAATGGAATATTATGCAGCCATTAGAAATGACAAAATAATGGCATTTGCAGGGAAATGGATGGAGCTAGAAGGAATCATGTTGAGCGAGGTAAGCCAAGAGCGAAGAGACAAACGGTACATGGTCTCCCTGATAAGTGGATGATAAATCCAAAATGTTAGGTGATACGACAAAACTAACAGGACTTAAGAAACAAAGAACTCCTGCTCATCTGGTTGAACCACTACTAAATATCCCCATGCTGCTGATCACATGTATGGTGTATAACATGTGAACACTGTTATATATTACAGACTGTGATAGACAATTTGCTCCAGGAAAGTTAGAATGAACTTGTGACTTAGAAATTATGTAATCACTTAATCACAATCAAAAAAAAAAAAAAAGAACCTCTGGGAAGGTAGGGAGGGAGGGAATGGTAGGGGGAAAACAATGGAGGGGGTAACAATGTTCAAGAGGAAGTGTACTCATTACCTCACTCATGTAACTGTAACCCTCTGTATAGTATCTTTACAATAAAAAAGAAAAAAAGAAGTCGGAGATGGAGAGGCCTCTGATCCCAAGCACATGGAAATGGAGATGGAACATCCCCTGACATCAAGAACACAGGAGAAAGAGATGGAGAGGGCCCTGCCCCCACGCACAAGCAAGATGGAGATGGAGAGGACCCTGACCCCATTCACACGGGAGATGGAGAGGCCCCTGACCTGCACACGGGGGGATTAAGATGGAGAGGCCACTGACCCGGAGCATGGGATATGGAGATGGAGAGGCCCCTGACCCCGCGCACATGGGAGACGGAGATGGAGAGGACCCTGACCCCACACACAGAAGTCGGAGATGGAGAGGCCCCAGACCCCACACACATGGAAATGGAGATGGAACGTACCCTGACACCACAAACACAGGAGACAGAGATGGAGAGGCCAGTGACCCCGCGCACACGGGAGTTGGAGAGGCCCCTGACCCCGCACACGGGAGTTGGAGTTGCAGAGGCCCGCAGCCCCGCATGCGGGAGTTGGAGATTTCCTGGACATGGAATACAGGCAGCGCATTCCCTTTTATCTTCAGTGTATGTATCCACGTACTCTAGTAACCGTGGATGGAAAGAGTATGTACTTAATTTGTGCTTGGTTTGGTCACTCCTGCCTATAATCCCAGCTACTTATCTACTCGGGGTCAGGAGGTCTGTGGTTTCCAGAACCAGGCTCTGGGTCTTGCGGGAGAACTTCGCTGCTCTGCTGGGTCCTAGTTGCAGGGAACCTCACGGCCAGGCTTGGTACAGGAGCATGGTCTGCCCAGGCCACACATTCAGCCATAAGTTCACCCAGAGAGACAGGCCCAGGAGAGAGACCGTCACATCCAAAGGCACAGAAAACTGGCTCGGGGTCATCAAGAGGCACAGCTTTCTGGTAATGAGTGTCACGATTCCGTTTTTAATTCCATTCCTTATCGTCAGGCTCTCTGGGAGAGGCAAAGCATGTTGGCTCCGTGTTCATAGAGTGATTGCAGAGCGACCGTTTAGATGGAATACAAACGTGCATTTGGAACTCATTTCCATGGAAATACACACACATAGATAGTTGTATTCTTTTATGATACTAGAATATTCTTACTTCCTGTCAGATGGAAGAGAGAGAAAAAACATGAAATCATCTCCAAGTGTATACTAGGATTTCTAAACAGAAGAATGGTTGAATTGCTGAATGCAAAGGAAAATGTTTCTGCCAGCGGGTGGTATTTGTATTTTCAGTGACAAAAATCTCATGGGTCACAGGGTTAAGCAAACCCGCGTGTCTAACATTAAGACCACTTAGCAACGGCAATGGAGAAGAAAGCATGTGGCTGAGGACAAGGAGTCCGGGGCCTGGGATCCCGGGAAGCTGATAGCTCAGTCAAAGGTCACGGCCCAAGGCCGTCTGGCCCCTGATACAGGTCGCAGCAAATCTCCTCTCACACTGGGAATCCTCAGCATGTGTGGAGGAAACAGCAGGTAAGAAAATCGATTAAGTAATAAGCATTTCACCAATAATTTCAATCTTCTGACATTAACTTCTTAAAAATCATTTCGACCTCTTCCCAGTACACTTGTATCACCGACGACGAGAAAGTATGAACAAAATAATAACATGTAGATTGGCAAAACTACATTTTAAACACATACAAATAGGAGCTCATTCATGAGCATTATGCCAAAGAGCTGCACAGTAAATTTATAACTGAGAAGACATTTGTCTTTGGCAAATATCGCTGCCATTTTCTGATTATTTTTCTTACTTCCTAATCTGACTGTGGTTTCTTTATCTTTTTGATTATATATTTCTAGAGAAATTACTTTAATGCAAATCACCAATAAGTTCATATTTATTTATGAGCAATGTATATAGGGATGCCTTCAGTTATTGATCATTTAGGGGACTTAACAAAATCCATCAAATTTATGTTTTCTAGCACCAAACCGCATATTCCATTAAACAAATAGATACTGTCTAATAAATAAGCCTAGTTGCAAAGTACAGTCAAGATCAATGTGGTCTTCACAAATAGGTAAAATGGATGTACAATAAGACATAACTGTAAAATGTCAAGAAGTTCAAATGAAAGTGATACAGATACATCACAATATGACAAAATGCACATAGAGTTCACTTTTCAGGTAAATAGAAATGCATGTCAGGACAAAATACAGTCCTCAACTATATAATCTATACATGTGAAAATATTGTATATGCACATATTTGTGTATATATGTATATATAACATGACAGCAACCTTACAATTAAGAGAGAGGCAGCCTGGAAAGCTGCCCCTCAGATAGCATGTTCTGGCAGACAGGTCGGAGGGTCAGTAGATAGCATGTGCTGGCGGACAGGTCGGAGAGTCAGTAGATAGCATATGCTGGCGGACAGGACAGAGGGTCTGCAGATAGCGTGTGCTGGCGGACAGGTTGGAGGGTCTGTGGGGGCGGGCAGCACACCACGCCATTCCCTCCTGTATAACTCTTGCACAGACATCTGCACTTCAGCGAATAGCTCCATTCTCTCCCAGTTAGAGGAGCTCGGTCCAGCTCAGGAGGTAGGCTGCGCATAGAGTAAAGCTAATAAAGCTAATAGATACATTTATTTTCTTTTCTCTTCAAATTGTCATTTGTTTCCTTTGTTTCTTGCGTCTTTGGTTACTTTTGATTTTTTAAGTTGAGGCCTTACCATGTAGCCCAGGCAGGCCTTGAACTCACGATCCTTGTACCTCAGCCTCACAAGTGTGGGATCTTGAGGGTACACCACCAGGCTCAGCTATTTCTCCTGCCCTAAGGCCATATTACAGTCTACCTTCATGGTGACGACTTCACCGTGAACAGAAAAGACAGTCTGAACAACTGTGTGCAGCATTGCCCAATGCTGTAGTTTTACTGGAATTATTTCATTAAGACAGTAATAAGGAGGAGGGAAGTAGAGCAAAGGAGAGGAGGCAGGAGTTGGGTTTGATGCAGGAGTTTGATGGGGACATCTGTGGGTGCGCATGGCAGTCACATGAACCCCAGTTGTAAAACAAATACAGGGGAGAAAAATGTTAATAAAGATGCACTTACTGTTGAAACTACTTTCTCAGGTGCATTGATGTTTTAGTGACTCCACTAATGCGCAGCGCTGGCTGCTACATGGACAGACAAGAGGACATAGGTTCTATGTGTTGCTTACAAAGCTCTGGGGCACACCACATGGCTGACTTAGTGGAACCGTCTGCCGAAGAATCAGAATCCACAAAGCCGGCAGAAAGGAGAGGAGATAAGAACACAACCTTCACAATTAGGCAGTGCTGCACTAGATACCCACCGTCTACCACATTCCAGCGCCTGGCCCCCAACATTTGCATGAGAAGATAGACAGATGGCTTCTTCTGAGGAGCAGGTAATGCTACGATGTCACAGGCCGTGTGGCGGTCCTTCCGAGGGTGCGCTCCCGAGTCCCGCAGTCCCTCCGAGGGTGCGCTCCCGAGTCCCGCTGTCCCTCCGAGGGTGCGCTCCTGAGTCCCGCCTCCTGCGTCAGCCTCTGTCCTGTCCCAGTCACAGAAGTAAGCCTTCTGTTGGAATTCTTTTGCCTTCCTGACATACTTGAAGGAGGAAGCTCCTGCCTGTGCATTGCTTAAGGAAAGATCCACTCACTTGCGTGTGAATTACCCACTTAAGTAAAGATGCACCCATTCCCCAGCAGTCCTGGGAGCGTCTGTCAGGTGGAAGCTTCCTGAAGCTGTCTCTTGCACAGGAGGTACTGGCACCTGCTAGCTGACTTCCCAGCCTGTCCCACTCTTCAAAACACACCTGGCCCTCGTCCCTCACTTCCCTCCTGGGTCCTCCGTGCAATTTATTACCTGTCCCCCGACACCCACCTGAAATCCAGTGCTGTTGGAAAATAAGGAGCAGAGTTTGCTTCATGTAAATAGCATTTGTGTAAGAGGACCTCTCTCATTATCACTTTTGCAATTATTGAGTTTCAAAATTACTTCCCTGATTAATACTGAGATTAGTGTGTTTGCTCTCCTTCTTATGAACGCCTGGCCCTTTCTAAGGTTTTATCTCTTAAATATTTGAGAAGGTCAGTTTTCTTTCAGAAATGACATTTCTGAGCAGTTACAGTATCCTATGAAGTAATGTCATTTATTGTATACTGCAATACAAGTTCTTTTAACTAGAATAAAAAAAAACCCTCTTTAAACAGAATGGAGCTCAGTTCCTTAAAGGTCGACTCTTAAGAGAGGTTCCTCACGGCTTCAAGAAGATTCTATTGCAAGGAAGACAAGCTCATGGCGATTTCTAGAAGAGTGTGTGAAACAGAATAATCTTCACTCCCAAGGTGTCTCCTGGGAACATACTGTTCATTTTTACTGTCCACTTCCTAGAAAATATGATTTAATTTTTTCTAATTCTGATGCATGTTATTTTAAGTATTTGATACTTACTGGGGTTCCCCAAATTGCTCATCTGATACAAAAATAAAAAAATGTTGGCATCAACTGACCAGTCAGGAATTTCAACTAAACTGATGCTTCAATGTAGGGCATAAGAATGCGGGGAAAATGGAGAAATTCATTGGCAACTTCAGCTGTGTCACCAGAATTTAGGCTGCGGACACAGGCAATTATGCTGAGCCATATGAGCTGAATTAGTGGAGAAAAATCTGCCTGCTGTTGAAAAAGGAAATCTAAATATCAGGAAGAAAAAATAGATTTTGTGAAGTTTAAATTTGGCCAAATGGCATCTTGTCTTTGACTCATCCTCAGACACTCTTGATAAATGTCTAAGTGCAGAGAAAGGGTAAAGAAAGAAAGAAAGCCTTCACTATTCACCTGAGTGAGGATTAATACACATACTATGTAAAGAAGACAAAGAACCAAACACCAAGAGAGGAAATAATCCAGTTGACCGATGGGCTGATGAACTGAACAGATAATTTCAAATAAAGAAGAACAAATTCCAACACATACATCAAAAAGTGTTCCATATTTTTAACCACAGGGAAAACACAAGTCAAAGCTGCACCAGTTCCTGTCTGATCCGGGGCAGAAAGTCTATTTTCCAGAAGCTGAACAAGCTTCAGTAAGGTAGGGATGAACTTAGTCTGTGCACAGTAAAAGCCAGCCTGAAGGATATTCAGAAAAGTAAAGTAGAACTTCCCTGTGAGTCAACCACGTCACCTCTAGTCTGTCCCTCAAAGAACCCAAGGGAAAAAGACTCTCAGCAGGGTCCTCAGAGCCTGGTGGCAGATCTACAGTCGGTGCATCACAGGTGAGCTACAAGGAAGTGTGGCGTTTACATACACCAGGGTTTATTCAGTTATAAAGAATAAGTCACTTTCGGGACCAAAGCTCATCCTATTACACAAAATAAGCCAGACCCCACAGACAAACGTCACAGGTTTTCTCTCATTCATGGAATCTAGGAAAAGCATAAGACAGTAAAGGCGCTGCTGTGGCTAGAGACAGGGAAGACAGGAGGATGGGAAGGAGCGGTACAGGGCATGGATTTCTCCAGGCACGTAGGAAGCTGTCAGAGTAAAACCCTTTTTATAAAGTTTAATCTTTTTTTAAGTTACAGAAGAATGAATTTGCAATGTCTGGGGAAAGTCTGATTCAGTTCACCTCTAAGATAATATTAGTGATACCATGGTAATGAAAATATGGCGAAGAGCTTCTTACACTTCAACTTCATGTCTGCATACGATGATTTCTTACACTTCAACTTCATGTCTGCATACGGCGATTTCTTACACTTCAACTTCATGTCTGCATACGGCAATTTCTTTTTCCAAAGACGTAGTGATGGCATGGTCTTCATGCTGACTGTGACACCGGCACTGTCACACAGTCTGTCCTGTGAGGCCCAGATCCTTCCAAGTGAGTGAAATACAACGAATTAAAATGTGCTCAGGGCAAAGTGCACATCAGCTTTTAAAGAGTGATCACAGACACCTTACACGCACACGTGCACACAAAGATAAAGTACGTAGCAATCTGCCTCTGCCTGTATGAAGGGTAGTGTGCACATGCACACACAGGCACACACACACACAGGCACATAGGCGCACACACACACACAGAGGCACACACACACAGGCACACACACACAGGCACACACACACAATATGTGACAAGGTGGAATGATCGCATTTTATAAACACAGAATTAAGTGAAATCTAACTGTGAAAGTAATTTCACATATTCCTGAATTTACTGAGTATGGCTGAGAGAAATGTCAAAGTTACCTGTAACTCATGGTATGAGCAGAGTCCTGTTTCTGTTGGGCATGGTGTCGGAGTGGGAAATGGTTGTCCAATGCTTCCCTTGCTGTGTGGCTCTCCTACTTCTGGATCCCTGTGGGGTCATCTTGTGTTCCTGTCACATTAGTCACTCTGCACGCCTTATGGATATGCAAAGAATACATTTAAATCTTTATCTGGATGTAAGCTGAGGCCAAGGTTATCCCAAGGACAATACAATTCAGAGTAGGGAGGGAAGGTGATCTCCAGGGTAAAGTGATTGGGAACTAGAGTCCAGGTGACCCCAAGGACACTGTGAACCTGAGCTGGGCCAAGGTGACTCCAAGGACAGCGTGATTCCTGAACTGGTTTGAGGTGATCCTGGGAATGGTGGGATTCGGAGCTGGTGTCAGGTGATCCCTGAGAATGGATGGGGTGGCAGCTAGTTCTGTCTGGGGAGACGACCCCAAGTGGGCATATGTGATCTTCAACTAAATCTTCCACATCCTCCATGAACGAACCCTGATGCGGAGGGGTGACTGTGGTGCACATGCTTCTGTACGCGATTTACCCTGGCACCTCCCTGGCAGAGGTGACACCCGGGCGGGAAGGTGAGGAAAATGGAGGAGATCACATCACAACTGCACAACCCACCACAAGGAAAAGCTCCACGTCCTGCTGCATCAGGTGTCCGTGGGGTAGCAGTTGGAACATGCACACGTACACAAATGCATGTATATATACACCCACACAAGTACACATGCAAGTGTGCACACAATTACACATACATGGATGCACACAGGCAGACATGCGTGCACACACAAGGGCACACACAAGGGCATCTCACACATGGATGCACACACACACAGGCATGCACTCGGGCACAGACACACGCACACACACAGGCACCTCACATGTGGGTATACACACACACACAGGCATGCACTCGGGCACAGACACACGCACACACATGCACACACACAGGCACCTCACACATGGATGCACACACACACAGGCATGCACTCAGGCACAGACACACGCACACACGCGGGCGCCTGTGCTCGGGCAGCCTCGCTCGTCCAGCCGCCGCTGCCCGGCTGGGGCCATGCGGGCCGGGGCCCGGTGTGAGCACTGACCGGAGAGCCGCGTCCTCACCGCGTGCGCAGCACAGACAGGGCCAGGGCAGGACACACGGACGGGGCGGCGGCTGAGCTGGCCGGCGGGTGTGTGTGTGTGTTAGTGTGTGTGTGAGTGTGTGTGAGTGTGTGTGAGTGTGAGT
>NW_012267414.1:1306124-1328069 GCF_000151885.1 Dipodomys ordii | reverse complement strand
GCCCCCGGGCGGCGTCTCCACGCGCGGCAGGGCCACGGGCGCCGCGGGCCACGGCTGCACCAGGGACGCGCATCTCCTAATAGCTTGCTCACTGCTATGGCAGATGATCATCTCTGTGAGTGAAAGACATCTGAGAGAGAGAGACAGTGAGATAGAGACAGACAGAGAGATAGATAGACAGAGACAGAGACAGACAATGAGCTAGACAGAGACGGACAGAGAGACAGATAGAGAGATAGATACAGACACAGACAGACTGACACAGACAGAGAGACAGATAGAGACAGACAGAGAGATAGACAGAGACAGACACAGACAGAGAGATAGACAGAGGCAGACAGGCAGACAGAGAGACATAGATAGATAGAGAGTGAGATAGAGACAGACAGAGTGAGATAGATAGACAGAGAGACAGAAATAGATAGAGAGAGACAGAAAGACACAGACAGACAGGCACAGATGGACAGACACAGACAGAGAGATAGAGACAGACAAACATGTCCTTTCCCCAAGAGGAGAAGAGGATGCCACAGGTGACTATTCTAAGTGTACATACATATAATATGTTAATTTATATATTATGCATGATGCATATTATATGTGATAGACACTATAAATACCATAAAGTAACCCACCACAAACTGTCTAAAAGGAACTTAAAGAAGTGTGGACACCTAGATGGGTTAAGCAATATACATACAATGAATTTGATTAAACTACTACTGTTACACACACGCACTCTGTAAATGTCACCGCGGAATTCTTTTGTATAATTAATTTATATTAACAATATTTTGAAAGACAAAAGTGTTAGAGCGTCTCGTTTCCATCACATTCTGCAAGAAGGCCTCTCTCTCCCCAGGAAAGGGTAAAATAATAAATAATTGGGATTGAAGGTAATAATTAAAGCTGCACTGATTTTTCAAGACTCTTCAGTTTTGAAAAGCTTACAGAATTTGTGTGAAATGGGAGTGATTAAACAAGCATTTTCTCCCCAATGATCGATTTGCCTAATTTGTATTCATTCATACTGTTGAGAACATTCAGATGATTCTAATCAAAATATTAATAAATTAGAGAATTAAATGCATTTGTGCAATTTCACAAATGAGCAATACTTTGAAAAGTTGAAATTTAAGATGCTTATTCTCTCTGCATAATAGAAATATATGATTAATCAGAAGATCACTATTTATAACCTGCCTTCAGTATAATGCCCTTGAACCACTGCTGGAGTCCAATGGTCAGAATGAAAGAAGCCTCAGTTCCCAAACACTGGAAGGCTCTTGTGACTGCAGAGACCAACTGAGACTGGTCAGCAAGATGTCCAGTCCAGAAGTGCTCAACCCCCCAGGCAGCTGTGAGCCCTTGAGAACAGGACTTTCTTCCCATGTATCAAATAACAAAAATAAGACTTACAAGACCCAGCATCTCACTCCAGCATCTAGATGATCTATTATTATATAGGGACATTCAATAAGTTCATCAGTCATAAAATAGGTCAATAGCCTCATGGAAATATGGACAAAGTCATTATTAGAGCCCACGACCTGGCAGCTAATATTTGGCAGGCCAAGTAAGTGTATGGCCCTGCAGATTAAGTGGAACAAAACTCTCCAGAAGACAATTTTCTTTCAATAGGATCCATAAAATCATTAGCTAACTAAAACGAGGAGCCCAGTGATATTGGATTAGTTTACATTGAGACTTTTCCCTCTTCAATCAAAGAAATATTAGGGCCAAGCCCAGAAACTCCATTTAACATTACAGCTGAAAAAAATACTTGAGTTTTTCTGATCACTTACGTTTGCCCTAATAAAATTCTGGTTTTTGAAATTAAAAATATCATTTCTCCCAAATCTTTGAGGTAAGTGAAACTGCTAGATACATGTCTCATGTTTGGTCTCTTATTAAACCAATTCCTCTTATGCTTCCTCTGAATTCCAGCTTTGGGCCAGGCATAGTAGAGCACACCTATAAACTTAGCTGGAAACAGAGGTAGAAGGTTCAAGGTCCAAGGCCAAGTGTGAAATCTTATCTGAAGAGCAGACTAAAAGCAAAGGACTGAGGCGTGAGAAGGGGCTTCCTCAGCAAGTGGGGGTCCCGAGTCCAATTCCCAGGACTGGAAAACAGAATTCCAGAGAATTATCTGTTCAAGTCTAATGTTGTCTCCTTGCAGGTGGAGGGAGCTGGGAGAGATGTTGTGATACATAAACTAGCAAACAAGAAAGTTGTAAAAGGAGTCAAAATCACAAACACCACATCACTTCTGTCTGCTTCATTACATTTCTGTCTGCCCCTGTTTTGTAAGAGAATAATGCCAACTCTTTCAGTATTAGACACAGTTTAGGAACAACCAGTCTTCCTTTGCTTTAACACAAAGCCAAGTTACACAAGACACAAACTAATGGAGGGTCACTTTTTCTTCTTTTTTAGCAAATGGGCTTTAATCCACAAACTTTAAGTATGGTTATAAATCCAAATCTTGGATAAATAACTCAAGTTGAATATTGCTAAATGCATTAATAAAAAGAAGTACTCATCGTACTTAATCATAAAAATTAAGTTAACTAATCATTTCCTTATTTGAGAAATTCAAGGCAGTAGAAAATGTATGAACTAAGATAATTAGTCAAAATTATATGCTATATATATTAATTAAAGAAACATTTCGAGATGTTTACATAAATAATCATTGCTCCCACCACTGGATTTTTGTAAAATGACTCATTTCTGGCAAGCCTGCTTCATTAAGGACATCTTCCCATGTGTAAAGGAGAGCAACATTCATAATGTCCACCCTACCTTCATCCCATATTGACATTTCACTAGAGTAAAAAATCAAACCAGCTTCTAGAACCTTCTTGAGCAAATCCTCCTCCCTCCCAAATGAGTTCTCATTCCATTACGTGAGCAGAGAAAATGCTGAACAGCAATTAACAGAGACTGGAGAAGGACACTCTCCCTGCTTCAACCACGCCTCCCTGCGCCTGGCGGAGCCAAACCATCATTTCCATCTCCAGTGCACTAGGTACGTTCCCCACTCCTGTTTTGTTCCTCAGATCTAAGTAACCAGAGGAGAGGAAGTGTGTACATTTGTTTACACACACACACACACAACTGAAGTATGACATTCTTCTTCCATTTCCCGGGTGACTTCTCATTTATGATCCTACACCCTTCTCCTGAACAGAAGGTCCCAGCGCCGATACTCACCATTTCTTCACAAATGCAATCTCCTTTCCAGTATCCTTTGCTCTGAACTTTGAACGATTCACAGCTGTATTTGTTTCTTTCTGCAAACATAAGTATTTTTCCTTAAACATTTCTTCACAGAGTGCTGTTTGTATTTCTTAAAATGCATTCTGACCTGCCTCCTCTAGGTCTGTATCTTTATAGATCTGCTGAAGGTTTTAGATTCAAATGCTCATTCTCCACTGGGACTCCTGTATCACATTTCACCAAATGTAGTATTTGATTCAAATCGCCTTCTTGTACCCCATCATAGCTCTTTTCTTCACCACTCAGCCTTCACTGCAAAGAGGAGAGTGGGCCCTCAATAAACATATTTATCAATTCACTTTTTTTTTGGGGTTGTCATGGGTCTTGAACTCTGGGCCTGGGTGCTGTCCTTGCACTCTTCAGCTCAAGTACAACTCTCTACCACTTGAGCCACAGTGCCACTTCTGGTTTCCTGGTGGTTTATTGGAGATAAGAGTGTCACGGACTTTCCTGCCCAGGCTGGCTTTGAACTGGGATCCTCAGATCTCAGCCTCCCGAGTAGCTAGAGTTTAAAATTCTTAATAACAATAGGAAGACAAAGTGGGTCCTTCTATTTATAGCTCGGTATAATTGGTGAGAGACTCCATCCATCACCAAAGACATGAGGTAATTGGCCACAGCCAGGCCACAGGAGGCCGAGAGAGAGCGCGTGCACAATAGATAAATTAGTCTAAAAGTTCAAGGGAGGTTTCTCTAGAAAATGAAGGGTGACCCAGGTTAGCTAACTTGAGGAAGAGAAGGAAATTGTTTCAGAATATTATTGAGCAAAGTCCTTGTGGAGGTCAGGCCCCTTGTCCAGGAGGAAGTAAATATCGGCTGAGCGCAGTTTAGAGAAAGGAGCCAGGAGATGAAGCTCGGAGGGCCTGGGGCAGACGGCGGCTCCGGGGAACAGTGGCCGGCCTCTGAGGAGTTCTAAGCAAGATGTGGTGGCTGTCAAGGCTTTACCGTAGTGCTGTGATCTGCTCACCCCTGGACACAGAAGGGGCTGCAGGGTTAAAGGGAGCTAAGCCCTGGGGCAGAGAGGCTTCCTGACTCCCAATCGATGTGCTGCTATTGACCGAGAAACACTTCGGAAGAATTATAGGCTGCGTTCGCATATGAGATAATCTCACGGCTTCCATTTGTTTTATTATAACTGTATATAAGTGAAAAGGCCTGATTTAAAAACTAATCCTTGCATCCTTTTGGCCTAATTTATGAGGAATTTATATTGACTTTGCACTTTGGTAGCCTATTTTATTGCATAAATGTCTCTGTGTGAATATGTCATTTTAATATCTGAAATAAATTTTTGAGCTTAAATTGCACTGAGTTTTCTGCAATTAAACGAATAGGTATTATACTAAAATAAAACTATAGATGGGTTCTCATTTATATTGTGGATACACGGTAATAAAATCAGAAAACATAGAGGTGAAATGGTAAGATTACATTTCTCCTTTATATATTTTATGCAGTGGCTTTCTAGAGGAGGCAGAACTCTGAATATATTTCATATTTGAATTCCACAGCCATTTATCTCATTAGGTGGCCCCCACAGAAAGCTTTATCAGACCACGTGGGTCCATTTTGAATTTTTAAATCCTGTTTTGGGTTTACTTTTATGGAGAGGACTGGTTGAGACCGAGAGTGCGCATATGCCGTATTTTAGAAAACTATAAGGTCTAGTTGTGCGTCTGCACTGGGGGCTGTGCAGACTCGTGGGGCTGGTAGGAGGCATTTCTCCAGTACTTATTACAGCCCTGGAGAACAGCTGAGCGCCAGAGATTCGCTTTCCACCCTGGTACCAATAATGCCATGTCACTCCCTGTCTTCTATTTCCAGTTGAATATGCTACAGGACATAGTTTTGTGTTGCTTTGTTTTAAGGAAAGGTGTTGTAACCCCAGCTAGGAGGAGGTGGAGGTTGGAGGATCGTGATTCAAGGCCCAGGCAGAGTCTGTGTGACCCTCTCTCCCCGCGCTCAGCCAATGAACAGTTGGCAATGGCAGTGAGCACCTGCCATGCCGCCACCTGGGAGATGTAACAGGAGGACCACAGTCCAGGTGGGCCAGGCCTAAACACAGGATCTGGAAATCAACCAGGGACCTTGGACTGGAGACATGGCAGAAATGGGACAGCAACTGGCTAGCAGGCGCTGGGTTCTGTGTGCAAACCCCAGAACCAAACACACGCAAGTCATGCATCCAAGACCAAACACGTGCAAGTCGTGCATCCAGGACCAAACATGTGCAAGTTGTGCATCCAGGACCATGCACACGCAAGTCATGCATCCAGAATCATACACAGGCAAGTAGTGAGGGATGAATACAAACATCAGGTGGCAAAATACACTGAAGTTCACTGTGGAGATTCAGACACGCTTTCCAAAGCCACCTCCTCCGATTCCTGTTAAAACCCTGACAATGACACATAGATAATAAAATGGCCGTGGCTTTCAACCTTCCATCTTTCCATTCTGGTGCCACATGGCATAATGAAAAGGTTTAACAGTCACGAAGGCGCCTTGACTTTTCCCTTCAATGGCAGCCTATGTCAGCTGCACCCTGCGCAGAAGCAAGGCTTGGAGGAAAGTCAGGGGAAAGCCTGGCAGAGCCAGCCCAGGGAGCCCAGGCCACCAGCCAGCTGACAGACAGCTGCAGAATGGCTGTCGCGAGGAGTGGAGACAGGGCTTGCCAGCTGCATCCTCCTCTTAGTTCCTCCGCAGAACTTGCTGTGGCCAGCCCACCCCAGTGAGGGACTGTCTCTCTTTTGATTAAAACTAACTGATCATGTACTTGAATCACATCCCTGATATGCTGCGCAGCTGGCCTGGAGTGAAGGCTTGGTTGGCTGGGGAGGAGATGAATGTATGTTATAAACGATTGAGGTGTCTTAGAGCCACCCAACAACCACATGGGAGAATCTTCCCTTCCTCCAGCCAGACCAGATGTGTTCTAGAAACCAAATTCTGCAGTCAGTAGTCCAGCCTGGCCCAGAGGTGTGTCACCAAATAACAAACAAAATCCGACAACGCTGGACATGTCGGGTCGGGTCAGAACGCCCAGAGTCCACAGAGCCCCCGCCAGTCTGGCATTTTTGTTGGTCAATTGGAAATCAAGTCTCATGGACTCTTTGGCCTGGGCTATCTTTGAATCACAATTCTCCACATCTTAGCCTCCCAAATGGCTGAGGACTACAACGGTAAAGCACCAGGGCCAGCTTCTTAGTATCAGATTCTTGATGCTATTGATTCTGAGCCATCATTCATTCCTAAGGGAAATACATGGTTAGGTTCCATTTATGTTGGCTTGTCATTGATGTTATTTAGCTTTGTTTGTGACACTTTAATACAATCTTATCAGGATTGAAATCCAACTCCTACATGTATGCATTCCCTTTTCTGTATGAAACTTACGAGGAAGTTTTTAAATCAACTTATCAATCTAATAATACCATTAAGGGCAAATTGCATCATTACAAATACATTACAAATTGCATCTGGGGAGTGATATAGAAACCAGTGAGGTATGGGTGCCCATGGCTCATGCCTATAATCCTAGTTAATCAGAAGATTGAGATCCAGAGGACCAAGGTTTGAAGCCAGCCTCATTGACTGACTCCATCTCGAAAATAACTAGCGGAGCATTGAGCTGGACTTGTGGCTTGGGTTACAGAGCATCAGCTGAGCAAGGAGGAGGCTCTTGGTTCAAACTCCAGTAACCTTAAAAAGAGGAAGTGAAAGCTCTGAGAGCCTCAGTTTATTCGCCTAAGTGTAAGCAAGAGTAAGATACGAAGCCCCACCCACTGGGGAGTTCTCTCACGGTTCAATCTCTTCTGCTCATTGACATAATTTCTAGAGTTACTTCTTCCTAGAAACACACACACACACACACACACACACACACACACTCCCAGAAAACAGCTGAAACTGAAAAATAATGTGTTTTCTGTCCATTCTGAGTTAAAAAGTAAAAACATTTGACTAAGTCCTCACGCAAGTGTAGGAACATAACATCAATTTAATATTTTAACCAGAAAATAAAAATATAGTCACCTCTACATGTATAAATACACTCATTCTAGTTTATATTTGAAGTCAATATAATGCTTTACCAATAAACTTGATGTTTCAAAAAAGCATATACATAATTTCTATTGTGCTAATTACCTTTCCGCCTTCTTTCAGACCAAGGTACATTTATTTTCTACAAAGGGATAAATTGGATATATTTGGATACTTCTTTTTACAAACCTGAGCAATCTGCTTGCAATTTGAGTGTAGGATTAATTTCTGAACGAAACGTTAGAGGCCACCAAGCCAGGCTTGGAGCGGCCTTCAGAAGGGAGGCGGTGAAGGCAGCCATGCACGGAGGGAGGGCCCAAGGCGCTGGCCACAGTTCTGGAAGCGCAGCGGACCCGCTGCTGCCCCCGGGCTCTTCCCCAGCGTCCCCATCCTCTTTAGACCTGCGATTATTAAAGCCATTCGTTTTGGCTAAAACATTGTTTTCAGGCCATTTAATCGAGAAAGATGTAGCAGCAGCCAGAGTCCTAGAGCCAAAAATCACCGAACGATGATGAGCTCCGCATGTCGGGCAACTTTGTGAATTCTTCCTGTGCTTCCTGCCCCACCGCCTATCTGCTGGGCTTCGTTCCTCGTTTATAGCACGCAGTGCTGCGCACGCAGCCTGTGCCGGCTCCGGCCTCCACCACCCCCAGCGTGGGCACATGCCTGAGTGCCCTCCCCGCACAGACACCCTGGCCCACAGCCCTGCCAGGCCCCTGCTCCCCACGCACCCCTGCAGGCCAGCCTGTCCTTCTCACCAAAGGACCCCCCCCCGCGACCACGCCTTTATTTCTCCTTTGGGAGTCGTGAACGAATGCCTTCCTCTCACTACCCATCCCCTGCTCCTGTGCTCACACCTGACATCGAGGGCGCGATTTCCACCCACCCTCCTCTCACACCCACCCGCCTGCCTTCCACCCCATCTCACCACCCACCGGGATTGTGAGGTCTCCCCACCTCCTCCCCAAACCCCGTGAACAGTGTGCCCGTTTCTATCTAGAATTCACATGAGGCTGCACACGGATGACTATGAGCACTGATGACTGGGAATGTCAGGAAGACCATAAAGCAAGCACAGAACGATCATTTGAAAGAGAACCATGTGTGCCACGAGGCACATCTGTAGAAGCTGATCTCTAAGGAATGAAGAAATGCACAATCAGCCGCACCCAGATGCACCTGTGAATGGCTGTCCCGACAGGTTCCAGCCGTGGATGGGAGGGAACTGGGCTCCAGGATTGGATTTCTTCCTTCCCCTGGCCAACGTGACTGCTCACCTACGTGCTGAGACAGATGCTAAATAACATCAGGTGTTCTGGTAGTTTAGGGTAAAGCAAGAAAAAAATAATTTTTTGCAATGATTTTGTTTCTTTGTGTGTGTGTGCAAATGTGCGAAAAGGAGAGACAGAAAGAGATGGAGAGAGAGAAATACACAAGAGATCTCAATTAGTCTCTTGTTGTTACCATGTAGCAGCTTTCTGCACTGTGACCATGTGGGTTACTTGTCCTTAATGGAATAACAGAAAAAAAACTAAAACTGAAGATGCCTGGGTCACTTCACAGAGGGAAGAAGCCTGGCGGAGGTCGCGGGCCACAGCTGCTGCTTCAGCAGCCCCTGCAGAGCGCGTGCTACGCCCCGCCCACAGCAAAGGACGTCTGTCCAGCAGCGCGACTGGAGGTGAGCATGCATTTAGCATCGAAATCAAGAAAGAATGAATCCATACCAATTTAGAAGCTTCCAATATTACTTCAAAAGTGATTAGAATAAAGTGATTTCCTAATACCTGACTGCATGCGAAGATGAAGACATATTGTCCAGCGATGTGCTTCGTCCAGGCTTTACTGTGTTAATCAGGTATTCTCTGCCTGAAAATAAGGTTACCTGTGTGATTTAAGAAACTACTTTGATTCCTGTTTCCTCAGCAGTATTTTAAATAATTTACGACCTTGGTTGTATTCATTTTGAGACGGGAGTATAACCTTTGTGTCATTCTTTGTCTCCACAGTTTAGGCCGTAATGCGGCACATAAACAAGAGTCTGTGAGCCCTGCCGAGACCGTGCAGACTCAGCAATGTGTGTCAGCACGTATCCGCCCTCTTTATATTTTGATGTGGAAACTTCATAGTTCCTGCGGCGCGGGCAGCTCTCAGAGCGTCTCTGAGGCATCCAGGTTACAGCTGTGCGGTAGTCAGGGCTGGACAGGGAACAGAGACGCGGGGACCTCGGCCCCATCCTGCCCAGGCTCCAGTTCAGCCTCCACTGTGTGACCCAGCTCACTTGTGGCAGATTTGCTGGCCAGTGGAGCGTGCTCTGCAGGAATGACCCCCAGGACCCCAGCCTCCCCTGGGGTCAACCACCAGGACCCCAGCCTCCCCGGGGAACACCCCCAGAACTCCAGCCTCTCCCAGGGACACCCCCAGGACTCCAGCTTCCCCGGGGAACCCCCCCAGGACTCCAGCTTCCCCTGGGGACAACCACCAGGACCCCAGCCTCCCCAGGGAACCCCCCAGAACTCCAGCCTCTCCCAGGGACACCCCCAGGACTCCAGCCTCTCCCAGGGACACCCCCAGGACTCCAGCTTCCCCGGGGAACCCCCCCAGGACCCCAGCCTCCCCTGGGGACAACCACCAGGACCCCAGCCTCCCCGGGGAACCCCCCCAGGACTCCAGCCTCTCCCAGGGACACCCCCAGGACTCCAGCCTCTCCCAGGGACACCCCCAGGACTCCAGCCTCTCCCAGGGAACCCCCCAGGACTCCAGCCTCCCCGGGGACAACCACCAGGACCCCAGCCTCTGTCAGGGAACCCCCCAGGACTCCAGCCTCCCCGGGGAACCCCCCAGGACCCCAGCCTCTGTCAGGGAACCCCCAGGACCCCAGCCTCCCCGGGGAACCCCCAGGACTCCAGCTTCCCTGGGGAACCCCCCAGGACTCCAGCCTCTGTCAGGGGCCTGAGCATCACTGGCTATTCCTTGTGTCTCTGTCAGATACTTTCAAATAAAAATCAGGGTTATATCCCATCTGATCGTGGCCTCATAGGTGGTGTGGAGTAGTTTCTAGAAGATTCCTGTATTTCTGATCAGAGACACCCTTTGCTTGTTTTGTTGGATTTTCTACAGACATTCATTTCAGAAGACCACGACGCATATGTTTGGTTTGAAACACAGGCAGCATAAAAGGCAAAGACCGAGGCAGACAGACTGACACCTAGGGAGAGAAGATAACAGAACAGCTCTGAATTTATAATTCGGGTAAGAACTGAAAGACGGTATACGCTGAAAACCATGAGGAGGAACCACTCGGGAATGTATGATTTACAGTCTCAGAACTGACTCCCAGAACTGAGCCGGGAACACCAGCTTCCCCAAACCTGGGCAGGAACAGCGGCCATGAGTGTGCACACACGCACCACCTCCACACACGGGGACAGCAAGGACAAGCACACGCAGCAGCCCCGGGGCAGCGGGGAGGGGGCTGAGGCCCACGGGGTCCCAGTGGTCGCCCCTCGGGTCACAGTGGAAGCGGCGAGCCTGGACTCCAGGGCACCCTGGGGGCAAGAGTAGCTGCTCCCCCAGCCTCTGTGACCAGAGGGCCCGCCAGCGTGGCCCCCTGCCTGGGGACCCCTCTCCTAGCCCCACACAGGCCCCGACTGCCGCGAGCTCGACCACAGGGCCGTGTCCAGCAGCACCAACACTGAGTGTGCGGCCGCGAGGCTGGGGTGCAGGTGGGGACCCGGCCTCACCAGCCTGGAGACACAGACATCTATGGCATGTCTCTGGTACTTAGTCAACCACGATGACACGAAAAGAGGAAAACGGAGAGTTTGCCATTGCACCGTGTAAGCCCGGTCACCTAAAAATCAAACAGCCGATTCTCAGACAACATACAAAAGAAAGCCGAAAACCTTATGAGACCACACTGAAGCAGCAGAGACAGAGGCGGGGAATATGGCACTGATGGTCCTGAGAGAGAAGCCATGCCAAGAAACCCCCGCATCAAAACACAGGGGAAATTCAACTAAACTACTATGGTACCTGGAAGACGTAAAAAACACCACGCTCAACCTCAGCAGAAGGAAGGAAACGATACATAAAAATAGAAACTAGAAAACAATAGGAAGAGAAAAATCAATAGAGCCAACACCCAGCATTTCTGAAAGATAAAGTTTGACATACTTGTATCAAGACCCATAAAGAGAAGATGGAAATAATTAAAGTCATAAATTAATGAGGAGACCTTATCACTAATGCTGTGGTGAGACAAAACATAAGCAGAGCCCGCGGTAAATCCAGAAGACATTCTCCAGATAAAAGCAAGCGTAGTGGGAGGCAGGTGCGGGCAGGACTTCCAGACCCGCGCCCTTCGCTCGGGGTGGTTGTGCTTTCCCGGTGCTGGTTGTCAGCCAAGCCAAGTGTGCGAAGCACAGACGGGAATAACCGCGCTGAAGCCAGGACTTCTCACGGAAGGCTCCTCCTGATGCTGAGTACTTTCCATTTGCCAGCTTTCCATAGTGCCCTGCCCTGGGTCTTATCAACTGGCTGATAGATGGTGACAATAACTTTCCAAAAAGTCCTGGCTACAATAACCAAACTTGAAGAACACACTCCCCTCTCTGCTCGCCACAAAGCCTCAGGCTGTCCCTTTAACATGTGCTTCTCTCCCCATCACTACGATTCTTGATCCTCACATCTTATTCTCTGTTTCACATTTAATGCTCAGTAATTAGTACTACTTCTTTAAAATATTCACTATTAAGTGATCTTTATTTAAATACTAGCTTTGATCATTCTGTTATACATACACTATGAGGATTTTTGTGTGTGGTGGGGGGTAGGTTCTAGTCCTTGGGGCTTGAACTCAGGGCCTTGGTGCTGTCCCTAAGTTTCTTGGCTCAAGGTTAGGACTCTCCACTCGAGCCACAGCACCACTTCCAGCTTTTTGCTGGTCAATTGGAGACAAAAGTCTCACAAACTTTCCTGCCTGGGCTGGCTTTGAACCTCGATCCTCAGATCTCAGCCTTCTGAGTGGCTAGGATGACAGGCGTGAGCCACTAGCACCCAGCTACACTACAAGGATTTTTTAAAGTGTCTTATTTTGCTAAGTACATCTGAAAATTAATAAACCAAATTATTCTAAAATTCACTGTCAAAGCTGATCTGGAGGCAGCATGAAAATACTGCAAGAAAAGATGTTTGTGGCTGAGGTTGTTCCCTCCTTCCTTCGGCTGGAGGGATGGAAATAATATCCTGGGATGTTATGTTAAAAATAAGAGTCATTTACTCTATTTAAGCATTTGTGAAACAAAGTGTCAGCTGCATGCATACTATAAAGAGTCGCATTTGTCTGGGATAGGCAGGTTAGCACACCCAGCACAGCCCTGGGCAGCGTCTTTGCAACCAAAACACCTGGCTCCAGAGCCGCTCCGGATGCCTGCAGGCCTCACGCTCGGGCCGGCCTTGCTGGGAGCCAGGGCCGTTCATCGCCGCGGCCGCACCCCAACAGCAGACTCATCACACTGCACCATCTTCCAGACTTTTCTGGCACCTTCCTCTAATTTTATATAAAAAAATATGCCTGTCTCCTTCATCGTGCAATCCATAATTATCTGCAAATCAGCAGCCTGCAGTGGATGCTCGCTAAGAATCAAGGGAACAATGCCGTTCCTCTCCGGGCCCATGACCAGACTCTTCAGAGACGCTGAGGTAATTGTCAGTAACAACACATCCGCGGCTTAAGCCTTACACCTCGAAATGCTCCCAGGGAGACACAGACTTCCCACGTGGATTAAAGCACACGGCCCTTTATTCTGCTCACCACCCATGATGCAATGTATGTCCTGATTCTTAAGCCAAATAGCAAAAGATAATTCCACTTCTTCGAGCCCTGAAGGACTGGTGGATAAGTTGTGTTGGAAATGTTTCTGTGGTTCCATAGCTGAGTCAAATAAGCCTATTAAGGTTCAGAGAAAATTGTCTCACACACAACAGGCACAGATAAAAGAGACACAGGACACACAGCCATATCACACACACACACACACACACACACACACACACACACACACCACAGATACCATGTCATACACCACACACCACACACTCCATGTACAGCACACACACACACAACCATGTGTACATGCTAGGCACACACTCATGGCACACACACACACACACCATGTGTACATGCTATGCACACACACACACCATGTGTACATGCTAGGCACGCACACACACACACACACACAGCTCAGACCCAGTTGATTCTGCTGTCCTATCACTTACTGAGTCACACGCCTTGGGAGACATTTCCTGTCCCTTTCTTATGTTTACAGTGTGCTAGTTGATAATAAGTTTCAGCTGGTTGTGCATGCCAGGTGCCAGGGCTCACACCGATAATCCTGGCTACCCAGGAGGCTGAGGACTGCGGTTCCAAGCTAGCCTGAGCAGGAAAAGCCAGAAGTGGCTCAAATGATAGAGCAGTAGCCTTGAGCAAAACCTCAGGGACAGAGCCCAGGTCCAGGGATCAAACCCACGGACCAGCATGTGTGTGTGTGTGTGTGTGTGTGTGTGTGTGTATGTGTGTAGAGAGAGAGAGAGAGAGAGGAGGGGAATATCTGTGGCCAGGGTTGCTCTCCAGTGATGGCAGAGGAGAATGTGCCTGGTTCCAAGTGCTCCGGACACAGGAACATGGCACCATGACCTCTGTCCCCTCCAGTCACCTAAGACAGCCCGACAGGCACAGAGTCTGGACGGTGTGTGTGAGGCGTGCCCTGAGGATTCTCGCTGGAGTAATTCTGGTCAGACCAAGCTTTATCAGCCCCACAGGGCCTGCTCAGGGGCCTCCTACAGGAGCTCATGCATCTATCTGAGCACTAACGAGGGAACACTCTAGAAACCCTCCAAAGGACCTGCACAAATGACACGAAGGGAGAATGTTACAGAAGGAAGGACGGCCTGACACAGAACTCTGTCCGCAATAAGGCCTTGAAGGTTTGAGAAGCATTACTCATATGCTTATGAACCTAAACATCTATTCCATCACTGCAGAAAGCAGGCAAGGTCAATTCAGAGACAGAAATCTTCAGTGAACGTGGCTCTCTTCCTGCACTTAGCAATGCATTGCCTCACTGTGAAGAAAACAAATGTGTTTAAATCTCTAACATACCATGTGCTTGGAGATACAGGTAGGAAACAATTTAAACGGGTAAGTACAAAGAGCCATTTGCAGTGGAAGCATTCATGAACTGCTCTGAGAACAAAGACGCTAAATAGCTTCAGATGTCCTAAGGAACAAGAGTCAAAGACGCAAGAATAATGAGAGAGCATTCTATTTTAAACTTTTTCTTCTTTCTTCCCATTAGATAGTGATATACAATTTAATCTTTCTGCATTATGAATAGGATGTGACAAGCTCACCAGACTATGCTAAAAATTTCTCTGAAAACTATTGACATGGCTTTAATTCTACACTTTGGGGCATGCTGGGATTTATTTGGTCTTAAAGAATTTAATAAGGTAGTGAGACTTACAGAAAAAATGTCCTTATCTAGGTAAACATTTTGCCTAGCATGACTTTCAGTAAAATTTTAAAAATGCAATTTATACCATAAATTCTACTCAGGCAGTTTCTTAACTTCCGCTGCTTATTTGTTTTTGCATCTTCAATGCCTTACAAATCCTGTGTTTCTATGCCGTTGTTCCTCAATACCTACCTCAGTTCAGGACACAAAGGAGACACTGAGCACATGTTTGTTGAATGATTTATAAGACTGTAGCTTTGTATTACTTTTCATAAGACAACATTTGATTTCCCATGTCAAAATTAATATTCCTCTCATCTATTTATCCACAAATAATGGCTTACAATACAATCTAGATTATACTTCTAAAGTTCAGTGTGCTGACAAAAATAAATCCCCTTATTTGCTACTTTTCTTCTAAACTTTCTTCCCTCATAATACACCTCAGCTTTTACTAATCTAATATTAGCCACTAACAGATATAATATGAATTCATGCCTGATATAACAACAATAATAGCATCTATATAATCATATCACAAGAGTAAACACATTATGCCGCTGCAATATATGTGTACAATAAATACAGAAATAGATTTTTGCCCATATAGAAATAATGGTACCAATAACTGGGTTTTAAATGCATTATGAAAATGTGACCTATAGTTGAAAGGTAGCCATTCAACTGAAGAAATCCTTTATCTAAAGTTCTAGGGTTTCTTTTGTGTCTCATGCATTAATAAATAACACATTAAAGGGGCTAATATTTTATATATGATATGAAAAATGCAGAAATACCATCTGATAATGGTGCATTATTTAAAAGAATTCTGGACTGTGTACTGTAATTATTTAACAGAATCTCACATCACTCGCATCACCGAATAATCAATTACATATTCCCGTTAGCCTAATTGGAGCTTTTGAGAAGACGCTCCAAGTAGGAGACATGAGCTTTGTGAGGAAGGCAGGTTGTGTGCCACCGTGGGTCACAAGATTCACGAGGAAGGTCACAGGCCACCCCCAGACACTGAACTGTGGAAGTGTGAATGAGTAGCAGCCTTTGCTTCCGTAACATGATATGTGTGGTATATATTCAGCTGCCTTGCTTCCTCCACTGAATTAGAGGCTTGCAGAATATCATCGGCACACCTGGAAAGTGATCAGAAGAAAGCCCAGTCCAGATCGGATGTCTCCGTGGGGAATGGCTGAAGCCGCTTTTCTATGGAAACTGGAAAACTGGCTTTGTGTTCCCACAGAATTGTTTATACATCCACACATCCAGGAGCAAAACTGACTTTACAGACTCCTCTGATGTCTGTGAACATCATCTCCCAAGATGCATCTGCACAATAAAGTACTCAAAATTTGCATACAAATTAAGAGTAATCTTGTAAGTGCTGGTGTTCCTCAATCTCTAATGATGTCTCTAAACTATTAGCGCATGGGAGGTGATGTTTTGGCCAGCTTCCGGAATGTCTCAAATGAAGTGTGCATGTGTGTTAATTTGATTTTGTGGGATTGTGTCGAGGGCATCTTTGGGTCTCTCTTAAACCCAATCTAATTCTGAATCAACGCCTCATCTCCCAAAAGTGTGTGGTGCTTGTGTGGCTTGAACTGGTGAACAGTTCTCAGGTTACAGGGTTGGGGAGTCAGTGTTGTCTTTTGCATGAAACCCCTCCATTTTAGTGTTCCTCAAGATGGCAGGTGACAACATGTGTAGCACACAGCGCAGGCGCGGTGTGTGTTAAAATCCAGAATCCTGGGCTGCCATCCTGATCACCTGAACCAGACATTCAGAGGGGGAGAGACACAGGGGGAAGACACGGTTAATGGAAGCTTCCCATGTGATTGAGTACGCAAGCGTGAGATGCGAGGTGCAGGCCGGGTGTGATTGAGTACGCAAGCGTGAGATGCGAGGTGCAGGCCGGGTGTGATGGTATAACTCACCACATGTGCACAATGCACACTCGGGACCAGAGCAGCAGGCAAGCACATGCAGGAAGCACGGAGGAGAGGCCGGGCTGGCCGAGCACTGGCCACCCCACACCACCAGCCAGCGAGCCACAGCCCCGCCCCAGGGCCTGGGAGGCTCCCAGCGGCACGGGCCTGCGGGCCTGCTGAACGGCAGGGGATGCGACTTCCGCTGGAATCTGCCCGTTGTGAACTCTGTCCAAACGAAGGCCACCATAGGGCCACAGACCGCCGTCCTCACCCTGGTCAGGAAACCTGGCCACCTGTGCAGAGAAAGGCACCCCAGACTCCCACCTTTCCGGGATTGCAATCTTGTCGAGGCCCTTCTGTTCGCCCCCCCTTTCAGTTTCCCACACGCCATCCCTCTGTGCGTAAAATAATCCCTGCACGGATTGCCACGAGTGTCTGACTCAATGCGAGCCACGTTTATATACTCCAAAAAATACAGAACATATCAGTCCCTGGGCTGCAAAAGGCAAAGCTTTGTTCTATAGCAGGGGACATGGTCATGAGAGTTGTCAGGGGACACAGTCATGAGAATTATCAGAGGACACAAACATAGGAATCATCAGGGGACATGGTCACAGGAATCCTCAGGGGACACAGTCACGGGAATCATCAGAGGACACGGTCACACAAATCATGAGAGGACACAATCATGCAAATCATCAAGGGGAATATGGTCATGGGAATCTTCAAGGGACATGGTCACAGGAATCATCAGGGGACATAGTCACAGGAATTATCAGGGGACACGGTCATGGGAATCATCAGGGGACACAGTCCCAGGAATCATCAGGGGACACGGTCACAGGAATTATCAGGGGACATGGTCATGGGAATCATCAAGGGACACAGTCACAGGAATCCTCAGAGAGGACACGGTCACGGGAATCATCAGCGGACACAGTCACAGGAATCATCAGGGGACATAGTCACAGGAATTATCAGGGGACACGGTCATGGGAATCATCAGGGGACACGGTCACAGGAATTATCAGGGGACATGGTCATGGGAATCATCAGGGGACACAGTCACAGGAATCATCAGGGGACATAGTCACAGGAATTATCAGGGGACATGGTCACAGGAATCCTCAGAGAGGACACGGTCATGGGAATCATCAGGGGACACAGTCACAGGAATCATCAGGGGACACGGTCATAGAAATTATCAGGGGACATGGTCATGGGAATCATCAGGGGACACAGTTACAGGAATCATCAGGGGACACGGTCACAGGAATCCTCAGAGAGGACACGGTCATGGGAATCATCAGGGGACACAGTTACAGGAATCATCAGGGGACATGGTCACAGGAATCATCAGGGGACACGGTCACAGGAATCCTCAGAGGCAGGGGGAGAAGGAAGAAGGACCACCCTACTGTTTTGATCATGTAAACTTTCACCCAAGAGGAAATCTCCAGAGCTGAGAAGAATCCACCAGAAAGTCCATCCCAGAGGGGCCGGACTTCTCTGCTAGGCAGGCAGTGGAGCTCTTGGCCCTCAGCAAGGAAACTTAGGAATCATGGGCGTTTGTTTTTTTCTTTTCTATATTTGAAATATAATAGACCTGTCATACTACACTAAAGGAATTTACAGTTTCTTCAAAAAAAATCTCAACTCTTCTCCAAGCAATGAACTCCCTGGAAACAGATGCTTCATACACTGCTTTAAGCTAAAAGGTATAGAAGATTTGAGTGTACAAAGAAGCAAGACAGAGACAGACGTAGAGGAGACAGATAGCCACCAAAACGACAAATCAAAGAGTAACATGGCATGTATCCAAGTGAACTTCCTTCTCATTTTTAAGGTGAGGCATAAAATGTGTTTAAATTTCCATAAATCAGACCTACCCTTTTTTCCCCTATGGCATGGAACAGAGATATTTGTTTCCATAAAGCAGTCTGACAAGGTATCTTTTCAAACATCCTGTGTCCCACACAGTCCTCATGCTTACAAATTGTCACTAATTTCAAGGAACGTGCCTTAACTGATTTATAGCAACTTTAAGATGGACATAGTTAGGAGTGGAGGGGGAATTGTGAGGCAGATTCATCTACCAACCAGACTCAGCCGCGGGTTCCCATGTGAACTCAACTCAGCTTCTCCCTAAGTCCTAGCATG
This sequence comes from Dipodomys ordii, assembly GCF_000151885.1. Classification (NCBI taxonomy): domain Eukaryota; kingdom Metazoa; phylum Chordata; class Mammalia; order Rodentia; family Heteromyidae; genus Dipodomys; species Dipodomys ordii. The sequence goes on along the minus strand of NW_012267414.1, from coordinate 1,309,123 downwards.
CACAGCCCACTTCCTGGAATTGTCACAAAGAAAATAGGAAGATACAAAACATCTGTTTATCTCCAAAAGCTTCATCAACCCATGATCCCACCACTACACACTGTCTGCTCTCATTTCTGGGGTGTGAGGCGCTAACGAGGAATTCAAATTCCTTCTTAGTTAGTCTTAGAGCAAACCAACAGTCCCCTTCCAGGCCCGATTCTCAGAGATCTGGTACCTCTGTCTGAATTCATAAAGCTTACTTGTTCTCCAAACACCAAATTTTTCAAAACAATCCCCAGAAGCTATACTCTAAAATATTTGAATGAGTAATAGATAAATCTACTCCAATTTCTTAGGATTTGACATGCCAAATAAGACGATCGAGAAATGAAGAAAAGAGATGGTGAAACAGAAATCATATTAACAATTTAGAAATCCATGAGATAAAAATTTTGATAAAAAGATCTACAACTATGTATTAATAGACTAATAAAAGTGAAAAGCACAAGTGAAATTACCATTAGAAATAAGAAGATGATAATGTCTCTCTGATTCCACAAATGTAATACAAAGCATAATAGAAAGATGAATTGGATAAGTATTTGCAACTAGACACAATATTGATGAACGTTCTCCTGTTTGTGTGCACATTCCTTCTTTGGAAATGTTCGTGGTGATGCCTAATTTGTAGAAATAGCTCTGAGCTGTGTTGACCTCACCCAGCACGGATGGATCCACCCCTTCACCCCATGTACCTCACTCCAACGGTGGAGAACCGAGCAGCTGCTCACCGTCCGACGCACAGGAAGCTCATGTCGAAAGGAGAGACGTCATATTTCCTCGTGACAATATAGGGCATTTCCTAGTTCCCCGAACTCTATGGTAGATCCTATCACGTGGCCACTTTCTAAGAAAAGAATCCCCACATTATTTAGAAGCTACACCAAAACAGTTCTCCTTTAAATCTAAAACTGATCGCCAAAGCAAGCGATGAGCGGATGAAAGCGATCGCTCGCTGGTGATCACCCTCTGAGGTTATGCAGTGACCAACTCGGGGCAGATCTCACATTTGCAGAGAGCACTGATGGAGTGCCCTGGACTGGTGAACTGCAGTGGTGAACCTTGGGGGGCGTCCTGCGGCCAGCCGGCACCAAGACCCATCCTGCGTGCAAGGAAGTGTGTTCTGTGCCTCCAATCAGAGCTGGACTGGCAGTGAGGCCTGCGCACAGCACTTCACTCAGACACAGGAGCCCAGCGGGCCAGCTCCCTGTCCTACACCGCGCTGGGTAGCGGCCCCGCAGCCGTGGGGTTCACACACCTGGGTCATTCACACCAAGAGCATTCTAGAACATCCTTGAGGTATCTGTGCCTCAGAGATGTGAAAGACAGCAAGCTGGCCACAAGGTGGAGAATCATCCGGAGACGACCATGATGGAGGCCCACACCAGGGCTTTCCATCATTTCTCCCGGTAAAACCACAGTGCACATGAAGCTCTCTTTATTGTATGTGTCATTTTGAATATTTTAACAATTCCCTTGGGTGAAATTATTAGTGCATTATAATTAGCATATACCCTTAGCTTGACTATCATGAAAGTAAAGTCAGCACACACACTTTCAGAATGTAAACTATAACTTGACTACTTTTTCCCTTTTTGAACCCAGTGGCTTAGAAACATACCTTATTACTTTAAAATAGAAGACAATGGGAAAGCTTGACAATACAGTAGACGTTTATGACATGGTAACAAATGTATATATAATGTAATATAATGAAGACTGTCATCTCAACCATGATTAGAAATTGCTGTTCGATAAATAGTTCTCCAAATGTTACATGATACAGTGATGTTCATCACATCAAAAACTTCTAGTAGCTTTGTTGACCAATATTCATCGAGATGGCGGAGAACATTAGCAGAATAAAACGAGTGTTGGTCAATAAAATTAGACAATAAAGGAAATGTATGTGTACCTATTAGATGATTTTATTTTAATATGCTAATCTATAATATAAATAAAGATATCCACAGAGGCTCAGAGTTTCTACCTGAAGTGCCAGGTGCACGACACTGGCACAGGAAAGACTTGCAGGATGTGTGGAGGCAGAGACAGGCGAGAGTCAGCAGGAAAGATACGCAAAGGAAGAGCCAGAGAGGCTGAGGCAGGCGCGCCTGCGCGCAAGGGAAGAAGAGCCAGAGAGGCTGAGGCAGGCGCGCCTGCGCACAAGGGAAGAGCCAGAGAGGCTGAGGCAGGCGTGCCTGCGCGCAAGGGAAGAAGAGCCAGAGAGGCTGAGGCAGGCGCGCCTGCGCACAAGGGAAGAAGAGTCAGAGAGGCTGAGGCAGGCGCGCCTGCGCGCAAGGGAAGAAGAGTCAGAGAGGCTGAGGCAGGCGCGCCTGCGCGCAAGGGAAGAGCCAGAGAGGCTGAGGCAGGCGCGCCTGCGCACAAGGGAAGAAGAGTCAGAGAGGCTGAGGCAGGCGCACCTGCGCGCAAGGGAAGAGCCAGAGAGGCTGAGGCAGGCGCACCTGCGCGCAAGGGAAGAGCCAGAGAGGCTGAGGCAGGCGCGCCTGCGCGGACGGCGCTGCTCCCGCGGGAGGAGTTTCACGCTTGGCCTGAGGAGGGCGCTGCGCCTGCGCGGAGGGCGCTGCTCCCTGGAGGAGCGTCACGCTTGGCCTGAGGAGGGCGCTGCGCCTGCGCGGAGGGCGCTGCTCCCTGGAGGAGCTCCACGCTTGGTACACAAGGCGTCCTCACGCTCATCCATTCACTCGGGTTTCTGAATGTATCCGCTCTCTGGGTCTCGTTGAAGCAATATGTGATTGAAGATGTGAGGACATCAAACCTGAAGCCCCGCCCTGGGGAAGCTGCGCCTCACCAAACCCGACGGAGGCCCCGTGCTGGGCCGGAGGTGAGCGTGTGAACGCCCAGGACACAGGGCCATCCTCCACAGACCACAGACCACAGACCACAGATCACCACAGACCACCACAGATCACAGACCACCACAGATCACAGACCAC
>NW_012267414.1:1289271-1305700 GCF_000151885.1 Dipodomys ordii | reverse complement strand
ACCACAGATCACAGACCACCACAGATCACAGACCACAGATCACCACAGATCACAGACCACCACAGATCACAGACCACAGATCACAGACCACCACAGATCACAGACCACCACAGATCACAGACCACCACAGATCACAGACCACAGACCACCACAGATCACAGACCACCACAGATCACAGACCACAGACCACAGACCACAGATCACAGACCACCACAGACCACAGACCACCACAGATCACAGACCACAGATCACCACAGACCACAGACCACCACAGACCACAGACCACCACAGACCACCACAGACCACCACAGACCACCACACACCACCACACACCATCACAGACCACCACACACCACAGGCCACACACTATCACAGACCATCACAGGCCACACAGCACCACAGGCCACACAGCACCACAGGCCACACACCACTTCCTCTCCTGTCTGACACCCGCCGACCTGCCAGTGTTTTTACGCTTCAGTAACCATGACATATGACCTGTTGAAGTTCATGTTTTCTTATGTTTTCCTTGATAAATACATAGATTCACAGCATACGCCACTTCTCGGCTTTCCAGTTTGAGACATAATTTCTGGAAAAGTTTAGAAATGTTAGTGCAAGTATTTCCCGTGGGAAGCCCCGGTGCTCACAGAAGTGAGAAGGACGAGGGTGGAACAGAGCCTGGCCTCCCTGCCAGGCCTCCAGCCGGGGAGACGATGCTGAGGAGCCCTCGCCAGGGCACATCTTGTATGTTTATCAAGGGTCAAAAGAAGCTTTTTCCTCATGCTTCTCCATTTTCTTCTTTAATTTATTCAATGCCCTTATTAAACCCAGCAGAGTAATCAGGACCAGGACTTCCCTTCAGCCAATTCCTATTATGAAAAAAATTATTATTCTTAAATTGGCTCTTGAAGAACTGGTTGCACAGGGGAGTTGGTGTGAACAGGGCTCGGAGGAGAGCAGAGCACACAGACCAGAGAACAGGGCTTGGAGGAGAGCACAGCACAGCACAGACCAGAGAACAGGGCTCGGAGGAGAGCAGAGCACAGCACAGACCAGAGAACAGGGCTCGGAGGAGAGCAGAGCACACAGACCAGAGAACAGGGCTCGGAGGAGAGCAGAGCACAGCACACAGACCAGAGAACAGGGCTCGGAGGAGAGCACAGCACAGCACAGACCAGAGAACAGGACTTGGAGGAGAGCAGAGCACACAGACCAGAGAACAGGGCTCGGAGGAGAGCAGAGCACAGCACAGACCAGAGAACAGCGCTCGGAGGAGAGCACAGCACAGCACACAGACCAGAGAACAGGGCTCGGAGGAGAGCACAGCATAGCACACAGACCAGAGAACAGGGCTCAGAGGAGAGCAGAGCATAGCACAGACCAGAGAACAGCGCTCGGAGGAGAGCAGAGCACAGCCCCACACAGCCCAGAGAACAGGGCTCGGAGGAGAGCAGAGCACAGCACAGACCAGAGAACAGCGCTCGGAGGAGAGCACAGCACAGCACACAGACCAGAGAACAGCGCTCGGAGGAGAGCAGAGCTCACCACCACAGACCAGAGAACAGGGCTCGGAGGAGAGCAGAGCAGAGCACACAGACCAGAGAACAGCGCTCAGAGGAGAGCACAGCACAGACCAGAGAACAGGGCTCGGAGGAGAGCACAGCACCACAGACCAGAGAACGCGCACTGATCAGGGCAGTAATTATCCTCCACGGAATCCATCGGGCCATTAAGAAGCGATCATAAAAAAATCCTGAATAGGTAGAATAATTACACATAGCTGGTATAATTAATAAATTAATGTTAGAAAATGATTCATGCCAGAAATGAATTACAATGACTGAAATTTAAAAGCTGTGGGCTAACAGTCTCCAACTCCTTAACAAATCACATTTATCATTAAAAAGACTTTCTGGCTTCACAATTCACAGCTTTCTTTTGATTCATCAAGCTAACCAGGTTCAAGATATATATATATGGATAGATATATAACTATATATATATATAACTATATTTATAAGTGTATATATTGTGATGTGTTCATATATTTATAAAATTGCATCTTTGAAGATATGACTTCAATATATTTTCAAGTATATTGATTAATGTTTTGATTCTTTTTTTTTTGGTCTGGTCATGGGGCCTGAACTCTGGGCCTGGGCATTGTCCCTCAGCTCTTCAGCTCAAGGCTAGCACTCTACCACTTGAGCCACAGCACCACTTCCAGCTTGTTTCTTTTTGCTTATGTGGTGCTGAGGAATTGAACCCAGGGCCTCACGCATGCAAGACAAGCGCTCTACCACTGAACCACCTTCCCAGCTCAGTGTTTTGATTCTTTGTAGCTAGCTAATGTCCTCATATCAACTGTGTGTGAAGAAAGAATAGGTAGAAGCAGAATAATTGTGACATGGGCAATACATCCCTATTTATTCTATAATTTATCCATGCACATCTGCCTTACATATCACACACCTAATCCAGTGCACACTTATACACACCTGCCTATATGCCACACTGATCATGTACACATCCATGCATGCCTGCCCTACCTGTGACACACATAATCTAGCATTCCTCTGCACACATCAAGTGTGTCCACTGACACACAAAGACCAGACTGTCTGTCACTCATTTCTACCTCTGTGTGCTCCAGTCAACATTCCATGACAATTTGGGTGAGAATCTATATTTGAGCAATGAAGTCTTCACAGTGAATTGCTTCTGACTGGGAATTTTATTGAAGAGTATGTTGATAACTGTGGGGTGGTTTTCTTTGTGTGTTCGTCTGTTGGATTTCCTACAATTGGGCATGGGCTGTGCCCCAACGGCCCGCAGCTGGAAGGCGCCGGCCAAGGCGGTGCCCTGGGGGTGGGAGAGGGCTACAATGGCCTAAAGTCAGTAAAACACGCTCACAACACACAATCTCATTCCATTGTAATAAACACGAAATTAAAACTTTTATTGTGGGAGGGGGGGGGTCCTGGGGCTTGAACTCTGGGCCTAGAAAATGTCCCTGAGCTTCTCTGCACACGGCTGGTGCTCTAGCACGTGAGCCACAGTGTTCTAGAACTTGAGCCACACCTCCACTGTGCATACTTGGAGCTAGGAGTTGCATGGACTTCCTGAAGTCAGGGTAGAACCCTGATCCTCAGATCTCACAGCCCCCTAAGCAGCTAGCCGCATGGCCTGAGCCACCAGTGCCCAGCAGTATTTGCAACTTTTAAACAACATTGTCCTCTCTTTTCTACTTAAACATGTCCACATTTACATGGCTAAGAGAGGGAGCAGATTAGAAACAAAGTGAATGATTCGTATTGAAGAAACTCCAAGTACAGCTGTAATGTGATTTTAATCCTTAGTGAACAGTGGCCTAATTGTTAATAATTCTTAAGTAGTTGTACAAAAGGAGTTCCAATTTCCCATGTCAGTCCATGTGCATCTTTAAAGTAGTAGTGTAAGTTTTCTTATTCGAAGTTTCACGTTTGCAAATTAGGTAAATTATGGCATGGCCAGGGCACTAATAGTCCCCTGTCTTCACAGGAGAATTAAACACCATTTTACATAAGTCGTGAACCTGAAAATAAACCAAAATAATTGAAATGGCTACAATGCAATTAAAAAAAAAGAATGTAAAGTCTTAAATATACTGCCCATGGTGTGTGTTTGAAATCCAGCACTCAGGAGGCCAACATCACGGTCCTCCGAGGGTAAGACCAATCAAAGCCTGAAAATAAAGTTTAAGTTACAAGTTATTGCTGATTTCTAATGTAATTTACTATTTTCACATAAATATGGTCTTTTGGGTTTATAATCTGGATAATTTATGTTTATATAGTAAAATCCTTGTGGTGTTTACAGAGCCACAACGTGTTTTCAAATAACATCTAATATAGAAAGAGACAAAAAAGTCACAAAAGGTAATTTAAAAAATACATGGTATCTGCTCTTTTTGGGGGAGAGATCAAGTGAGCAAAGATTTCATTTATATGTGGTGGGAATATTTTATCAAGTGCATAGACGTGAATTCTGCCTATAATTTATTACAGGTAAAGCTGAAATTACTACCACAAAAGCCCCAGAGAAGCGTACTCCTTTGTACACGCTACTAAAGCGGTGTTTAGTAGGCTGAGTAGGAAATGTGTCACATTGCGCTCCAGAGCTTTCCATCTCCCTGCTGTCAGCTGATTAACCGCTTGGCGTCAGTCCAAATCCTTATCTAATCACTATGACAAGAGTTCAGTGTGGAGACATGTATTGACATTTATACTTTTACTTTTGATTAAAATTTGAAAACATGCCACAGCTAATTTCTGTATCCAGAGAGAAATAAGGCTTGAGTTGGCCTGTTACATGTGAGCACAGTATGCTGTGCATTAGTTACTATGCTGGAGAAGAGGGTACAAGGCCTCTCAATGCAGCTTCTGTTTGTTTCTCAGCTAGCTTAAAACCACTCATCCCAGAGATCATCGGGAAAAGAAGATTTCACTATAGGTTGAATCAAACTGAATTTTACATTAAACTGTTTTAGCGTCTCCTACTGAATATCGACCTCATGAACCATTATGTTGCTGCTCAGGGACCATTGGCTATTTGTACCATCATTTGTGGGTCATAAAAAATGATCCGTACTGCCAGCACATGTGTGTGTCTTGTCACAGGAGTGTGGCTCTCCGGGCCAGGCACCGCCCATGTGCCAAGCCCCTGGTAGCGTGGGTCCACTACTTCTCAAAGAGGTGTGCGGCACATTAAGAATGTCATTGCATGTGATTTGGCTCTGTGTGTGTGTGTACCTGCACACGAATGGTGAGGGCACAGTTTTTTTATTGTGAGAATACCATACAATTACATGGGCAAGATAACGAGTACATTTCTTGTCAAGCATTGTTGCCTCCTCTTTGTTTCCCCTTCCCATCCGTTCCCATCCTCCCCTCCACCCCCACCCGATCCTCCCCCAACCCCCACGAAAGTTGTAAAGTTCATTTTTCAACATAAGGATGTGTACATCTCATTGTTGGAATGGGTCCACCTGTATCCCTAGTTAAACGATTTGTTTTTTCCCTTCCCCTCCACAAATTATACCAACATCAAACACAGTGAAAGCAGGGGTTATACCGTGGGGGAGGGACATACAAAGCAACAGAGAAATCATCTTATAAATATGTTAGAAACAATTGCATTAAAAAACATTTGAATACTTATCTTGGGGTTCATTCCCCTAACATCAACTTATCTGACCTTTTCTGCTTGACTCAGACATATACTAGATATTGCAAATAAGGGAAACCATGGGACCTATGTTTCTTTGGGCCTGGCTTACTTCACTTAATATAATTTTTTCCAAGTCGTTCAATTTCCTAACAAATGGGGCAATGCCATTCTTTTTGATGGAGGCATAGAATTCCATTGTGTATATATACCACATTTTCTTGATCCATTCATCTACTGAGGGGCATCTGGGTTGGTTCCATATCTTAGCTATGGTAAATAATGCTGCAATAAACATAGTTGTGCTGGTAGCTTTAGTATGGTCTTGTTTGTGATCATTTGGTAAATGCCCCAAAGTGGGATTGCTGGGTCATAGGGGAGCTCTATGTGGAGTCTTTTGAGGAACCTCCATACTGCTTTCCAAAGTGGTTGAACAAGTTTACACTCCCACCAACAATGCAGTAAGGTTCCCTTCTGTCCACATCCCCTTCAGCATCTGTTGTTATTAGAGTTCTTGATTATAACCATTCTAACTGGGGTGAGGTGGTATCTCAATGTTGTTTTTGATTTGCGTTTCTTTTATGGCCAGAGAGGTTGAGCATTTCTTCATGGAGGGCACAGTTTTAAATGAAGTAAGAAACCTAAAGATCAAGGTTGTAAGGTTGTTACTGATCCTCAGGAGGCTGGCCTAGAATCTCCATGGTTCTCTTTGAACCATGGACACCGCCACAGCAGGCCCAGCGGTTCACCCCTACAACTGCAGCTAATCGAGAGGCTGAGAACCGAGGGCCGTGGTTGAAGGCTGCCGGGCAGGCAAACCCATGAGATGTGTCTCCATTTCACCCCATGAACCAGGAGTGTTGCTCCTGAGTAGGAACGGACATGGCTCACCTCTTGACAGACCCACACTGCCCAGCTGTAGCAAGCTCTCCTGTCAATTTCCAGAGAATTCAACCTCCTGATGCCTGCTCCTCACAACCTGATCCAAATACTCATCCTTCGGTGAACTTGAACGAATCCTGTCATCTTGGACAGGTTGTCATTGCTTTCCAACTTGAAAACCACTCTACAGCACATTCAGTTCTGCCTGAGCAGGAAGCTACCTCTGGTGCCAGACCCCGCCTTGGCTCCTGTTACCCAGGGAAAAGAAACCAAACCGTCCCCAGGAGTGGGGACTCATTCTAAACCATTCTCAATGCCCTGCTACAGATGCATTGAATGGTTTCTTCCCAAAGACACGAAGACATTCACATCATCCCAGTTTCTTGAATGTGGAGGGAGGAAAGGTTTATTAACGTGGTCAAGCTGCAGCACACTAGTGAGCAAATTCTTCCGTAGCTTTAGTAAGTTGTATCCAGCTCAACTATCCATCAAAGGAAAGGGACCCTTCCTCCTTTCAAACCTGAAATGCTTAGCTGTTCAAAACACTGTCTACTTAAATTTGGTTGAGTTGAACGCTAAGTTCTCGTGTTATCACTTTCAGTGTCAGTACTGTGTACTTTTCAAAAAAAAAAGTTTTCATGCAAAGAACACCAAAGTTAAATAGGGAGAGAGAAAAGCAACTGCTCATGGTAAATGTAGTCAGTTATTGCTAAAATGATAAAAGTCAGGAAATCATAAAGAGTTCTCTACAGGTGCTAATTTTACTACTTGAATGAAATTAATAAGACTCTCCATAAAACAGCAGGAGACCCTCAGATTGCACAAGTAATCAGAAAGAAAATTTATTGTGGTTTCATGAGGCATAAAATGTTTGTGTAATATATGCAAGAGTGGTACTTTATTCTCCACAGTGAAAAATTCTCAGTCCTTAGAATAGAAAAATATTGAATAGTTTGACACCTCTTGAGGCACAGTTTCTAAAAGTTGTTCACATGTGATTAATTTGACTCAATACAAAATAACAAAGCTGCAGAGCTGAGCGATGTTGATGATGAGCAGGTGGACAAGCTTATGTTGACGTAAACAAGGGGCGTGCAAAGAAACAGCTCCCACTGGCGAGGTAGCACAGTCCAGAACAGATAATAAGCCTTCAATGAGTAATCGATAAAGGGTCAGAGGCAAACCAGAAAGAACTGACCTGGAATCTGGGAAGGGTACTGTCCAAGAAGCTAATAGACCTGAGAATATATAACACGAAGATGAAGTAAAACAGGCAAAGCTACACTGTAGACTACAGATGTTAGAATACATACCGACAGAGAGAGGGTGGATATAAATATGTTCACAATTATAACACATACATGTACATATAACATATATAAAACACGTGTTTTATATAGGTATAACATCTGTATACAACTATATGTCTGTGTATATACACACAGAGATATAGATGTATGTTATGTTATATTTAACCAAATTTTCATCAAGTTCCATATCGGATATTGTTGTCTTGTGGGGAAATACTTTATTTTGAATTGAGGTTTTTTATTTTCTTGTGATTTTTTTTCCTCCGTGGGCCAATGCACTGCTTTCTGTACAGACTCCTTCAGTGTTTCACACATGTGCGTACACACACACACACACACACACACACACACACACACACAAGCACACACTGGATGGTGGGTGCTTGGCAATTTCTGTAAAATCTTCATGAAAGTAATCGATATTCCCTACAAAAGAGTTCATGAGACCTGAACTCCTCCTTAGCCTAGGTTCAGAATAACTGGGGGGCGGGAGGGATATGGAATATATCCCCTAGGAAAAAAGGTGTGTGGCAAGGGCAGCGTTATAAGCACTATGAAGAGTGAGCACATTTCTTCTGACGCATTTCAGGAAACCATTAGAACACACTGCAGGGCCGGGACGTGGCTCAGAGCTGGAGCTCTGTGGAGTCTGATCCACGCACCGAGACGAGGAGGGTGCACAATGTCTGGGGAGCACTTCGGAGGCCTCGGCGGCTGCTGACCTACCACACCAAAGGCTGAGGCCTGGGGCTGGGCTGTGGCTGTTGTCCCGCTTAGAGGTGAGGGAGTGGAGGAGGGGAGGGGTTACTTCCCCTCACCTCTTACTTGGGGGGCAGGACCTGACGTCAGGTGCTCAGGGTTTCCACCCAGCTCCGTCCAGTGGACGTGGTCTTCCTCACAGTGCGGGCAGGCCAGCAGAGGGGCTGGCTTCTCGCAGCATTCTCGTGAACCAGGAATGTCCACCCGCCAATCTGCCTCCAGCTGCGGCAATTCTCACGTCCACTCCCACTCTTTGTGCCCCACATTTCATTTTTATTTTATTTTATCTGCCTCTTCTTACGTCTCCAGGTACCCTACTCAGACGCCCATAAAATATGACATACAAGGAGTGCTGACCTAAAGCCAGAAGTTCTGGCAAGAAGAGAGGCTGTAATAACAAGAAGCACTTGTGCTCATAAACTGCTTTGTTAAATGGTAACTCCTTTGCACAACTGCTGAAAGATAATAAAAAATAAACGTTAAAGAAAAAAGTTGCCCCCCAAAATGGATGTCTATTCTCCACTGAATTTAAGGGGGACCCTTGTCAAATGGCTAAGTTATCCTATGAACTATGATTCATAGCAAAACATGTTTGGTCAGAGTTAGCCTTAAATCTTTCTAATAGGCCACAGTATTGTTTCTAAGAAATGAATAACAGTACATCTTAGCTATCAACAAGTTATATGCACCAAGACTACTTTCAAAGGCCATGACAATTTTAATGTGAAATTTACTTGTATAGAGTTGATTTATTACTACTCACGAGTGCAGGGTCTGAGCTGTAACTATTTGACCTGGGAGTATTTCAGATTCCTCGATCTGAGGCATCAATTGCACATGTTATTTTCACAAAGTGACTAAATGTATCCATGTAAAAGCTTAATAACTTGGAGTTCACTCGAATTAGAGCTAAGCCAAAAAGCAACTCAAGAAAAACAAACTGTAATGTGTCCTCAAATCCTTTTTTGTAATCACTAGTTTCCAAACTGGAGACTGGGCCAAATGACCTTTATATATGCAACTAAAATAGGTATTTTTCTACCTATGTCCTATTTGTTATTGTGGCTTAGAGCTAGTCACAGGTTATCATTGTTTATAGCAACACATGAGCTTTCCAGTATTAAAACCTGCAATACATAGAGGTCCTCCGTGAAACTATTTTTCTCACTCCATGTCTCTAACCTTAGGAAAGCAATTTGATATTTGAGCTGAGCCTTTAATAGTTCATTTAGGTCCAGTAATAGTTTTCTCAGTTCCAGACTCTTACTTTCACTGGTTCACATATAAAACATCCTCTTCTCAATATGCTGAATCATACATCAGTTCATTTATTCAAAGTAAGTTATGATTCCTTAATAGGAACATTTTTTTCCTCATGGCATTTACATTCTATTGAAAGGACACCTTTGAGTCCAAAAGAAAATTAGAATAAAATGAGACTCGAGTTCAATATTATTAGCACTACTGTATTAGTGCTTTCATTAATTAAGTTGAATGTGAATTTTCTTTATATTTTCTACAGAGATTCTAAGTGCTTTAAGGTATTGAAATGTGCTGTCCAGGGTCCTGAAATGCAGAGGTGAACCTGCAGGGCCTCTCCTTTCCCGGCCAGCATTCTCACACAGGTCCACTCTAAGCGTTCTAAGTGGCAGCCGAGAGGATGGATTATCTGCTGAGTACCCAGTATTCCAGTGAACAGAAGCGAGGGAGGGCCACGTGGAAGGAAGCCAGGAGGAAGAGGATTTGAAGGAAAGAAAGAGAGCAGAGCTTCAGGAAGCCAGAGGTGGTGGAGGAAGTCCCACCCTCCCTGGGAGCCCTCACACAGGCTCCCAGTCAGCGCTGGACACTTTGGCTATGACCATGTGTGAAGATGATCTGTCAGAGTTGCAAGCGATGAGGTGATGTGGTACAATTAAACTTAAAAACAGTCACCTTGTGAGCTGTGTTGACCAAGCATTGTACAGGAAGGCATGTGGAAAGGAAGTGGAAGACAGTCATTCAGGGCGGTCTTGGTGAGGCCACAGTGGGGGTAACCACGGCGACCTGGGGAGGATCGCCGAGAAGACCAGAGACGCAGGGTGTGGGCAGAGCAGAAGCAAAGCTCAGTGATGAGTTGAGTCAGGAAGTAATCAGGAGTGGTTTTCCAAGATGCCGAAGAGTGGAAGATGAACCCAAGTCAACTGGCAGATACTTTTTATTATATTTACTCTTAGCACATTATTGAATTCCACATGGAAACAGCAACATTTTTATCTCCTCTTTCTCCTTCTTTTAAGGTGCCTGAATAACACAAGATAATCTCCCATCTCAAGATCTTTAACTTAATTCCGTCTTTAAAGCCCCCACATCTCGGTCTATAATTTATTCACAGGCTCCAGGGATTAGATGCGGAGTTTGTGAAATGTCATTATTTAGCCCACCACGGGGATTGTTAAGCCTTCTCAAAAACACATGACTCTCCTTGACATCAGAATTATTCCACTTACTCTTAATGCTCTGGGTATTGTATAAGACTTAAACTTCACATAAACACCACTACAGCTGCCTTATTCCATAATTTTTAAGTTGAGTTAAAATGTCCTGTATTTACAAAATAATCTCAGAAATATTTTAATCAAAGTCAGCATCAAAAAAGAAATCTCATGAAATTTAAATTTATTTGAAGGCAGTGAAAAATGTCATTTCCTAGTACTAAAACAATTTCTAGGGGGAAAAAAACATTGAAATAAGATCAATGTTATTGAAAAGTTGTATTTCAAAGGGAAGATTTTGTTTTTCTTCTTATTAATTCCTATTGATTCCAGTGCAATATTTATTCCTACATAAAAGGAACATAGTATTTTTATTTTTGGTAAATGCTACCACTAAATCTCTTCCATTCTCTACTTACTTGAGAACCAAACTTGATTTCTCCACTCTCTTCCATGTGAATTTACTTTCCATAATCAATTCCAATTCAATATCTACCAAACCTTTTACTTCATCGTATTTAGCTAGGATTGTACATTTTGCTTATGCTAAAAATGATGATCCCAATATACTTGAACAGAATTAAGTATTTATTGCCTATATTATTCTATAAACAATTTACTTTCTACAGATAGGAATATTGTGTATATTAATTTAACGCTACATATCATAAAGGGAAAACAGAAACTCTAGATAAGGGTCCTCTATTCACTTGGCATGCATAGAACTCTCATTGTGCCATTCACTTCAGTACTGCATTTTAGGCATTAATCTCCTAACGAGACCCCAGGTGGGGGAAAGGTGCTGGTGGGTGGTTACTGGACAGAAGGCAGCCCTTGGACCTACATAAGCAAAAGGCTACATTTTTGTAATGTTTATGATTTTTTTATTACATTCGGTAAAGAAAGTGCTACAGTGCCACCTTCTGACAAAGAGTTTCCCTTTAAGAAGAAATGTTTTAGCCGTAGGTGGAATGAGTAGACTGTAATAGTGTTTCTATGCTTTAGTTTGGTTAATCCTTCTCCATGAAGAGGCTGGGATAGTTCACACTTTCCTTAAAGACTTCCCAGTCGGTGCCAGTTGGCATAGTCAAAATAAAGCTATGGAAATGCAGGAACCATGATTTACCCTCCAGTTTTAGAAGAACAATGACAGACGTGTAGCATTGCCTGGGCCTGCCTTCCTCACAGAAATACAGATCACTCCCGGGGCCGGAAATGGAGCTTGATCTCTGAGACCTGGGTCAGCACCCACGGATGAGGCGGTCTCTCTGTGGTCAGAGAAGGGGAAGTGGTGGCAGAACCCTGGACATCCCACAAAGAACTCAAACTATTGCGCTGCTAACACAGTAAAACAACACAGATTTCTCCTTCTCAGCTTGGTGCTTACTCAGCAATCAAAATCGGTGCGGGGGGGGGGGGGGGGGAAGGGACGGGGGCTGCTGGACACGGAGATGCTCTGGCCAGAAGCACATCTCCTTTAATTCAACAAATTCATTAATTAAATAATGAATGGCCCCGGGACACTGACAGCAGGTCAGTAATGTGTGTGAACTTGGGATTTGAATTTTAAATGGAAATACCTTGGAAGGATGTTTATCACTGGGCACTTAGCAAAGCAATAGATCTCCTGTAATACACAATACTATGCAGCAGCATTGGCAAATGCTATTAGATATGAGATTTATGAAACATAAATCCCTGGGAAAAATGCAGATGGAAGTGGAATGTTTCCTTTGATAAGGAAAGGAGAATTGTAAAGAATAGGAGGGAAAAGTTCATTTATAAAGGTCCATAGCAGAACTTGTGGCACTCCCTGGATGCTGTCACTTGTGTTAGATTTTTGAGTAATATTAATCAGACAAGAAGCTCATTTGTATAATAAGACAAATTTTAAGAAACTTTAAATAGAACATTAAATCAGCTTACTGTTAATCTAATTTATCTCTACCATTTGGATTGCTACTACATTTTGCACTGTATTTTAAAATAGTAGATATAATTAGTGGCCACAGAATCATACAGTATCACAGAAGAATTTTCTCCAATAAGTGGGTAAAGTAAATTTAGAAAACATCAAGAAACATCTGTACATTTCATATTGCATTCCTAAAATTATGTCCAGAACTTTTCTGATATCTTGTTTTCTTAGGAAATGGAAAGTCACCCAACAATTATTATTATTATTACAACTATTACTATTACTTATTATTATTACTACTATTACTATTACTTATTATTATTATTATTTATTGTGCTGGTCCTAGGGCTTGAGCTCAGGGCCTAGTCTGACCTTTAGCTTCTTTTGTCAAGGCTGGTACTCTACCACACCCCTTGAGCCACAGCTCCATTTACAGCTCTACTTCTTTGGTAGTTTAGTGGAGATAAGAGTCTCAGAGACTTTTCTTGCCTGGGCTGGCTTCACACAAGGATCCTCAGATTTCAATCTCTTGAGTAGCTGGGATTACAAGTGTGAGCCACCAGTGTCTGGCTAAACAACGCTTCTTTTTATCGCTTTATATGAAAAATAAAGTTTCCTCCTAGTTCATTGGAAGTATCTGATAATTTCCTTTTGTATCCTTCCACAAGCCTTGGTGATACACCTATATGCACACACACACTCATATGCTAACCTGACTGTGTGACAAATTTCACGTATTTGCACGTCAGTGAGTAAGGATGTCTCGCAACCACACATTCACATCTAATAATTTCTTGTGTCTGGTATCTCAGATACACCCAATATCACTGACCCCTACCCAGCTCTGATTTCTTGGTTGTTCTGTTTAAAGGGAATCTGCCTTTCTTAATATGTAAATAATCCGGTCATTTGGACATCTGTAGACTGCTCACAGTACTAGGGCTTCATAGCATTTAGAACATACAGCTATCAAAGGAAGGACACTGGTTTGCAAACTTGTCTGCGTGTTGCATGCCGCAGGTACACCACCAGATTCAGCAGCTGGATCTTCTCCTTCGGCGTATTCTAATTTTTCAAATGACTGAACAAATCAGACAAAGTTTAACAGCACCGTGCCTAGCACGGCCTCTTCTGCAGTTCTCTGTGCTTCAGCCCCGCACGGCCTCTCCGTTCCTCCCACCAGGCAAGTCTCCGGTCCCAAGCTTCCCGAGGATTCTGTGTCTCCTGCTGTGACGTTGTAGTTTTTCCGTATAACCAGCCGTCTGTTACATTGCCGTAAGCCTCAAGGAAAACCATGAAAGCATGCCATTTGCAGACCACCCGAGCATGTGCAAGGCATTGCTTTTCCAGTTATTAGGTACCTGAGATACTCTTGGAGAAGATAACGGCAGGTATTTCTCGGTATAGACGCCGAGCAGACTCTACTTGAAGGTGGGTCTGCCGGCACGCGCTGGCTCTTCCTGTTGGGACACTTGCTCGGGTGTCCAGCCGGGCATCACAGAGCTGGCACAGTCACCAGGGAGTCTGCAGGTGAGGGCAGGATCCACACAGTGCTCGCCCTTATGTTTACAAATGTATAATCAGCATGAAAACCTTGGCCCGAATGAAATTTTAATAAAACGGGTTAGGGAAGAAAATGTTTCTGATACTTGATCTAGGCCACTGGTTTAAAGAGACTGACATAAAAGTGACTTTGAAGTCTCACGGAGTTCCTCATTTCCCTGTTAGTCAAACAGGACAGGAATTGTGCGTGGTTCAATTGCGCACCTGACCACACCACAATTTTTGTATTGCTGTAAATTAACTTGCAACGGCGTCTCCTGGAAGCATTAGAATCACTTTCCCTCTGTGTCTGTTGTCACTCATTCCTTGTTGAAAGGCCAAAGCCTCTGTGGTGTCAGAAGGACAGGGTGCCGCTTCTCACCAGGCGAGTATCACTCGCATCAGGAGGAGAGAATCACGCAGGCTGGTAAACAGACCCAGGCCCCCGGCAGCACACAGAGGGGCCTTGGTTCACGCCAGAAACAGCTCCACACACAGAAAAGAGAAGCTTGATGCTCTGCAGAGCAGGCCTGACAGTGAAGCACTCTAGATTGTTTTTAATATGTTCTGTACTACCCAAACCAACTCTGCTTTCCAACCAACTCTGCTTTCCAACTAACTCTCTCTTCTAAAGGTTAATGCTGGCGTTCCTTCGATATGCTTGTCGCGTTAACTGTTTGCCTAGCGCAAACTGATTTATCAACAAAACCCTGTCAGACGTAACCGGTGCCCTGCGCACCGCTGCAGACTCCCCTGGATGTGGTATTCGGGAGCGTCTACATGTCGAGGCCTAGGGCTCTGCCTTCCTGGCTGGCTCCCCGGCCAGTGCTCTGAGTCGGTGGGAACTCAGGGTGGGTTTTCTCACGCCATGGCTCTTGCTCAAAGACCCCTAGCCATCTGATCACTGATTTGAGCACTGTGTATGCAGTTCTTGTAGTCTGACTGCCCGTCCACAGCTCACAAGACTCAGGGCGTCAATAGCAAAAGGGAACAAAGGAGGAGAACGGGAGGGAAGACAAGGAGGCCAGCTCTGACCTGCTGCGTGTGCTCAGGGCACGTGGCTCGGTCTCCGCTCTGACAAGCGTTCCCTCAGCTCTGGTCTTTTATGAATGTCAAGGCTGCATTCATTCTCTCGTTATTGATAAGCTCGCCTTCGATGTGTGGGCGATCTTAGCTATGGGTGACTTTCCCTGCCACAACACAGCAGGACCACGGAGGAAGTGGACAGCGGCACCGTGGCCCACGGCGCACGCCTGACTCACTGCGGGTAACCAGTGGTGACCAGGGCACCTCCCACTCCACCATGCCCAGGCCGGACTTGCACCGAGCACGGCGGATCTGTCCTCCCGCTGCGTCCTGCCCCCAGGAAGGCGTTGATGGCACCCTGCTCTGTGATGCCACCTGCCACGACCCCAAGCTGGCACAACACGATGCGAACTACAAGCCGATGACTCCACACTTGGAGCGATCAAAACCCATGCTGGACAGACAGACAGCTGGGGTTGGGGTTGTTGACTGAGGGTGCGTGTGCTCCTGGCCTCAGCCTGCTTTCCCTCTGTTGACTCTAATAATGAAGGGGCTTCATCCCCCGCCCACCCCACCCAGGAGCGAGGGTGAGCGCAGGGGGCGATCTGCAGTGGGGGCGGCGCTGAAGGCTCAGATGAGGAACAGACGGCACGGCGGCACCACAGAGGGCAATCTCACCCTGGCGTCGTGACCGTGGGCCCCACTTGGGACCCCGCGGGGGCTGCCGTGTCCCCACAGCGCGGGGCAGTGCGTCTGCACCTCTCCGGATGCACGCGCTGGCCGCGTGGCTGACCCCACAGGGGGGATTCGGCCAGGGACGCGACTAACGAGACACGGCTCTGGCTTCCTTTTGACCTGTTTGAGTTCAAGCCGGCTCGGGGGTTCGGCCAGGGGCTTCTGTGTTGGAGAGGGCAGGGGTGCCGCAGGGTAGCTCGGGGTGCAGCAGGGAGGCTCGGGGTGCAGCAGGGAAGTTTGGGGTGCAGCAGGGAAGCTCAGGGTGCAGCAGGGAAGGTCAGGGTGCAGCAGGGAGGCTCGGGGTGCAGCAGGGAGGCTCGGGGTGCAGCAGGGAAGCTTGGGGTGCAGCAGGGAAGCTCGGGGTGCAGCAGGGAAGGTCAGGGTGCAGCAGGGAGGCTCGGGGTGCAGCAGGGAGGCTCGGGGTGCAGCAGGGAAGCTTGGGGTGCAGCAGGGAGGCTCGGGGTGCAGCAGGGAAGGTCAGGGTGCAGCAGGGAGGCTCGGGGTGCAGCAGGGAAGGTCAGGGTGCAGCAGGGAGGCTCGGGGTGCAGCAGGGTAGCTCGGGGTGCAGCAGGGAGGCT
>NW_012267414.1:1257471-1289221 GCF_000151885.1 Dipodomys ordii | reverse complement strand
GGGGTGCAGCAGGGAGGCTCGGGGTGCAGCAGGGAGGCTCGGGTGCAGCAGGGAGGCTCGGGGTGCAGCAGGGAGGCTCAGGGTGCAGCAGGGAAGCTCGGGGTGCAGCAGGGAGGCTCGGGGTGCAGCGGGGAAGCTCGGGGTGCAGCAGGGAAGCTTGGGGTGCAGCAGGGAGAATTGGGGTGCAGCGGGGAAGCTCGGGGTGCAGCAGGGAAGCTCGGGGTGCAGCAGGGAGGCTCGGGTGCAGCAGGGAAGCTCCCTCTGGGCTGCCTGAGCTCTGCGTGACTCCCACCCAGCTTCCTTCCTGCGATGCTCCCAAAGCTCACTCTGGGCCAGCAAGAAGCGTCCGGAAGCCTGGCCCCCGTGCCGTCGGCTTTCCTGATGCTGTCCTCCCCTCTGCCTCCCAGAGCGTTTGCAAACTGATGAGAAGTCAACAGAAGCAAGCTGGAGGCCTCACAGTCAAGCCTCAAAACGGGAGTCGCCTTCTGCTCTCTCACAGAGAGTGAGAACACACTTCTATGTCAGAATCTGTTCTTGAGGAAACCATTTATTTTCCAAACTCGCCACAACGTTTACCTTTCATGAAGTAGATTTTCCTTTGGCTGAGGTTATTGTTAGAGCTGAGTTGTGTGGTGGTGGAAATGGCTGCCAAAGCACCACTCCACCACCAGCTCTGAGGCTGCTCTGTCCTGCGTGGGGACTCTCGCGTGTCCACACCCAGGCGAGTGTCCGGGCCGCAGCGCCAGGCCTTCTCCTCCGTGTGAAGGCTCGGCGCTGCGGGTGTGCTGTGGACGGTGTGTCTGGCGAGCACTGTTAACATGAGTCAGCTTAAGCCCGGGTGACGGTTCCCACGGAGTGATGTTCAGGCTCCGACACTCATCCTCCATGCTGCATCCGCCTGCTGCTCTCTCCAAACATTTGCAAGGACTGACTTGCCCTGAGCGGATCAGGAGGCTCGGCGTGAACCCCGCAGGCCGGCCACTGGGACGCGGCTCCCCCTGCAAAGGTGACAGGAGCCTTTGTACCGGCCCAGGCCTTTGCTAACATCCTGACTTCTCCCCATTGCTCTGGACCTAGTGTGCTAATAATGGTCATGACGACCATTCCCTTTGAGCATGTATGGTGAAAATACAAACCACAAGGAGTGCACCGCTAATAAGAGGAGATAAGATTTCTTTATCTCCTTACCCTACCCTGCCCGGCTTGAAGACATCCTATTGAAGGCCTGCGATCTAATTGGTACAAGGAGAGGAAAGGCAAAGGAGAAGGGGAGGAGGCATTGTTCAGAAAGAGCAATAAAGGGAGATTCGTGACAATAGGAATATTCCTTTCATAATCTCTCCTTTCATAATCTCTTTGTGGCTCTAATGTGAGAAGAGAAAAGGGAAAGGAAAGGGAAGGACAGGACTATAGAAGCCCAAATGAAAGTCATGTATTTCTGGATTCAAGATAATGCCCCCACGTCTTAGCAGTTTGAACTTGATATCAAGAGAAGTTCTGAGACTGAGGATCCTGCAATGTATTATTTAAAAGACCAAAAAAAATGGCAGCTTAAAGTGAAAGATAGGCCCAATCTATGAGTTTTACCAAGAGAGCTTCACTTGATCAAATACGTCATCAAACATCTTAGTCACAGGATTCAAACCTACTCAAAGCTCGATCGATGCACAAGACTCTTTAGCCAGAATGAGCTACAGCTTTCTGATGCTGTGCTGTCGACCTCGGTTGACTTCAGAGACCATCAGATACCCTACTGATGCTACCCACTGCTAATATCACAGAATGAATATTAATGTACTCCAGATTATAAATCATTTTCAATCAAGAAACAGGGCTTGCAACCCTGGCTAACTTTCTGAAAGACAGACTTTGGAAAATCACCTTCTCATCCCAGACCTCTATTTTGGTTTAAGAAATACAAAAACATGTTTCTTTTGTTAAACTGTCTAGATAGTCCAATCCTTGGCACAGAATAGGGACACCAGATGAAAATATATAAAGGTTTCATTACTCCACATGGATTAATTACTATAAAATTAAACAGTCCATTATTACATGTAATTTATTATACATAATAAATTATGCTATTGGGGTACATCTCTTAAGATGCCTTGAGGTAAAAATTTAATTATAAGATCATATTTAATTATAAGATCAAGGGCTACCATCAATTCTAACTATGCTAAAAATATGTGTACTTCTTAAAATCATTTCTCTCTAGAAAGATAGATGGATAGATAGATGATAGATAGATAGGCAGACAGACAAATAGATATGTCAATACTTTTTCATTTAAAACCATAAGGAATTTAACTAAATATTATTACCTATTATTTTTCCAAGAAGCTGATAAAACTTTCACTTATTTATTTTATGTTCTGATTATATGGAAAAAATACATAGGAATAATTTACTTCTTAAATTCAAGCCTTGAGCACAGACTATTAAGTGGAGCCAGGAGTCAGATATTTGTTCACACCATTTTCATAATCTATAATTCTACCTAGAAATCATTATCATACTCATATGTTCACCTCTTTAACTTGAAAACTACTGAAAGCATCAAAAATAAAGGAAAACACTGTGCATATTTCATCTGTGGAGGGAGCTACCAAGCCTTTCTCTCCACATGTAAAATTGCTCATGCGAGGTTACTTACCAACATGATCATTTTCTGTGTTTCACATAATTCATAAGTATTTGTGTGAATCACCTCAGTGTTCATGTTTAATGAATTACTTCTCTGGGACCACTGTTGTAGGCATGAATTACAATTGACCACAGGGTTACGTCAACACAGACGTAACACGCTCCTTCTGCATATCACTGCCCTAAAATTTTTGTTGCATGAAATGTGAAGGAAATCTTTCTTGGTCATCAGGTTTTCTGTGAAGAAAGATCTCATTCATTCTGGAAGTATTCCACAGCTTCAAGGAAAGAGTGGACATTTTGGAGATGGCTCTAATATCCAGGAATACTGTACTCATTCACCAAACCCCCTCTACCGTACTTTAAATATATTTATAAAGCATACATTTTCACAGAAAATTTGTACTTAGATTAATGATAAAATATATCTTAATCTACTTTTTAAGATTTTAAAACATTTTAAGGTTTTGTGTTTATATCTTTTCTCTCTCATCTCTCTCTACACATATACACACATAATTTCTGGAAACCTGAAAGTTCTAGAAAGAGCCACCTTTATTGCTAAAATAGTCACTGTGTTTTTATTGCTTGTTTGTTTGTTTATTCAGTCCTGGGACTTGAACTCAGGACCTGCAAGCTATCTCTGAGCCTCTCTGTGCTCAAGGCTAATGCTCTACCACTTAGCCACAGTGCCACTTGCAGCTTTTGCTGAGTAGTTTATTGGAGTCTCACAGAGTTTCCTGCCCGGGCTGGCTTTGAACCACGACCCTCGGATCTCAGCCTCCTGAGTAGCTAGGATCACAGGTGTGAGCCAGCAGCACTCGGCTTCATTGTTTTTAATTCCATGCTGTGGGCAGACCCAGGGCCTCAAGCATGCTAAGCAAGTGCTCTCCACTAACCACACCCCAGCTGACAATGCTCCATACTTTGTACACATTTTCTAAAAGCAAGGACCTTCTCCCAAGAACTCTTATGAACCAATTCCTTTCCACAAAACTGTTGTTTCTTTCTGCTAATCTTCAAATCCATTTTTGTTAGTGCTTTGCCTTCCATTTCATATGAGGCTCATTTGGCTATTACTTATATACTACATGTTTATAAAATTTTAGTTTTCTTTTTAGTTATATACAATCTGCTAATACTTGAAAATGTGTCATATACATTGTTAGCGCAACATTTCAGAGTATCGAATTTTTCCATACATACAAGGTAACTATACCTCCACACCAGAACCACTCGCTCAGCCACAGTGACATTTCTTTTATTTATTTATTTATTTATTTTGTCAGTTGTGAGGCCTGAACTCTGGGCCTGGGTGCTGTCCCTCAGCTCTTCAGCACAAGGCGAGCAACTCTACCACTTGACCCACAGCGCCACTTATGGTTTTTTGGTGGTTCATTGGAGATGAGTCTCACAGACTTCCTTGCCTGGGCTGGCTTTGAACTGTGATCTGCAGATCTCAGCCTCCTAAGTAGCTAGGATGACAGGCGTGAGCCACCAGCACCCGGCTCACAGCCACATTTCTGAACTTAAAAGTGTGCATGTTACAAAGCAGTTGCACCTTGGACACAGTTCGCTCTCCAAATGAGTTTTGGTGTCAGGTAAACAATAAGACATCACAAACTAACTTTCCTGTTGTCTTTTCTTTTTTCTTTTGGAACTTTCACTTTCAGGTGAGCAATGATGGATCTTCATTCTTTAATGGTTTTCCAAATCCAACTGTCGCTTCGCCTCACAGAGTCTCCGCAGCTGCAGAATACCAGATGCGACACTTCCCCTGCGTCCCAGCCAAGGCAGCTCCGCGTCCTCAGACGGGGCCGGGCTGGCGTGGAGTCCACACTCCGCGTGAGCCCTCCTGTCCCCTCTGCCCCCGGCTGCTCTCCTGCTACATGTTTCAACTCCACACTCCGCGGCATAACCTCAGCGGAATCGGAGCCAGCCACCTCCAGCGTGAGAGCCGTGCATGTACACCAGCCCAGACAGCCAGCCCGGGGCGGGCCGCGGGCCTGACCTGCGGCAGGCGTGTGGCTCACGCTTGACCCACGCCCACTTCTACTTTGAGAATGCTTTGCTGGCTGACGAGGTTCTGTATTTCTTCAGATGTCTGCCAGGGAGTACGCCCACTCTCTCCCAAGTGCCTCTCTCGTTTCTAGTGTGGTCTTCGTGTCTAAAGCAAGCCAGCTAGCACTTCGCATGGTCTCCCTCGAGGGCCCCTTGGCCAGGCCTAGCCCTGGCGGGGACGTTTCTCTCCTGAGTTACTGCGGGGCAGCGCCATCGTGCCTCTCTGAGGCTGCCGAGACCCTCACGCCGGGAGCCGACCCTCACCCTCGCCTGACCTCAGAGCACACGCAGAACCCCTCCTATTATTGCATCCAAAATTACCCCAGGACCCAATGTCCGCTTCCCTGACCGCTTCGTAAGAAATTCGCCCCAGACTTAAGCACCATCTCTCCTTTTAAGCCTGACCAGCACCTGATGAGACGCAGGCAGGCGGACCAGCAGGCAGTGAGCCCCTCATCCCCGCCCCGGGCCACGGAGGGCCACACGTGGCACTTCAGTCTGCTTCGAATGCCACGCAGAAGGTGAAGTGGACACGCTCTACCACAGCTTCAAAAGTTCCTTTCATATTCGCATAATTGTATTTAAAAGTGAAAAAATGGGTGATTCTACAGACCCCAGTTGGCCATCTCAAACATGCTCATAGCTAAGAAACTGATGAAGCGTTTCGTCCGCAGCCTGATCGGCTACGAGGTGATTTGCTGGTGGTGAGCGTCCTTACTTACAGAAAGCCCTGCTAGGAGCCGAGACGCCTCAAGGAGCAGCCCACACTGGCGCTGCCTCCCTGCCTGAGCGCTCGTCCTCACTAAGGCAGTGCAGAAAGAAAAAGTCTTGGAGGAAAGTAATAGGTAGCCTTTCTCCTTTCTTTTGCCTAAAGGACTGTCAGGATACTATTCTGCCGGGAGAGACCCAGGCGGAGTTTTCAGTGTCTTCCTGAGCATCAGGCTGGAGTTCCGCTTAATAAATGCTCAAGCGACCGTGCTGGCATTGTTTTCATAGGAGAGGAGGCCGGCACGCTGCCACTCATTCCAGCCTCACAACAGCACGCGGGGAGCCCTACATCTGCCGCCACAGTGCTTCACCAAATAAAGCAGTGGCTCTCAACAGGAAAGGGGCAGTGCCTCCTCCCTGTAACCCACCCGAGCGTCATTCCTGACATTGCACACTTCTGTTGCCCCGTGTGGAGTTGCTACTACGGTGTGAGAACAGAGGCCAGAGAAGACACCAAGAATCTCAGCATGCACACAGTTCAGCATGCACACAGTTCAACATGCACACAGTTCAACATGCACACACTTCAGCATGCACACAGTTCAACATGCACACATCTTAGCATGCACACAGTTCAGCATGCACACATCTCAGCATGCACACAGTTCAGCATGCACACAGTTCAGCATGCACACAGTTCAGCATGCACACAGTTCAGCATGCACACACTTCAGCATGCACACACTTCAGCATGCACACAGTTCAACATGCACACATCTTAGCATGCACACAGTTCAGCATGCACACATCTCAGCATGCACACAGTTCAACATGCACACATCTCAGCAAGCACACAGTTCAACATGCACACATCTCAGCAAGCACACATCTTAGCAAGCACACAGTTCAGCATGCACACATCTCAGCATGCACACACCTCAGCAAGCACACATCTCAGCAAGCACACATCTCAGCATGCACACAGTTCAGCATGCACACATCTCAGCATGCACACAGTTCAGCAAGCACACATCTCAGCATGCACACACCTCAGCAAGCACACATCTCAGCAAGCACACAGTTCAACATGCACACAGTTCAGCATGCACACAGTTCAGCATGCACACATCTCAGCAAGCACACAGTTCAGCATGCACACAGTTCAGCATGCACACAGTTCAGCATGCACACACTTCAGCATGCACACACTTCAGCATGCACACACTTCAGCATGCACACATCTTAGCAAGCATACAGTTCAGCATGCACACATCTTAGCAAGCATACAATTCAGCATGCACACAGTTCAGCAAGCACACAGTTCAGCATGCACACACTTCAGCATGCACACAGTTCAGCATGCACACACCTCAGCAAGCACACAGTTCAGCATGCACACAGTTCAGCATGCACACAGTTCAACATGCACACAGTTCAACATGCACCCAGTTCAGCATGCACACATCTCAGCAAGCACACAGTTCAACATGCACACAGTTCAGCATGCACACAGTTCAGCATGCACACATCTCAGCAAGCACACAGTTTAGCATGCACACATCTCAGCATGCACACAATTCAGCAAGCACACAGTTCAACATGCACACAGTTCAGCATGCACACAGTTCAGCAAGCACACAGTTCAGCATGCACACAGTTCAGCATGCACACACTTCAGCATGCACACAGTTCAGCATGCACACAGTTCAGCATGCACACAGTTCAGCATGCACACAGTTCAGCAAGCACACAGTTCAACATGCACACAGTTCAGCATGCACACACCTTAGCAAGCACACACTTCAGCATGCACACATCTTAGCAAGCATACAGTTCAGCATGCAAACAGTTCAGCAAGCACACACTTCAGCATGCACACAGTTCAACATGCACACATCTTAGCAAGCACACAGTTCAGCATGCACACATCTCCGCATGCACACAGTTCAGCATGCAAACATCTTAGCAAGCACACAGTTCAGTATGCACGCATTCAGCATGCACACACATCAGCATGCACACACAGTTCAGCATGCACACAGTTCAGCATGCACACACTTCAGCATGCACACATTTTAGCATGCACACAGTTCAGCATGCACACATCTCTGCATGCACACATTTTAGCATGCACACATTTTGGCATGCACACTGCCACTCACACACAGTTCAGCATGCACACTACCACTCACACACAGTTCAGCATGCACACAGTTCAGCATGCACACATCTCTGCATGCACACATTTTAGCATGCACACTGCCACTCACACACAGTTCAGCATGCACACTGCCACTCACACACAGTTCAGCATGCACACTGCCATTTGCACACATTTTAGCATGCATAGTACCACTTGCCTTCCCATGAGCAGAAAAAGATCACACCCCAAAAATCATCAGTGCCAAGTACAGTGAGTGACTACTGAATGTTTCTTGAGTTAATAAATGTGTCTAAGATATAAAATTAATTAACTCTACCTTCTGGAGATTACATAATCAAACACGATCTTAAAGGTATTCTTAATCAGCAATGTGTCCATCAATGGGAAATTTTCATGAAGTGCCTCATTTTCATACATAACTCAACACCCATAACTCAACATCCTATATTTCATAGACCTTAGATGTCTAATGTGATATCTGCCCCAGGTAGGTAAGTGGTTGGTTCCACCATCTCTCGGGATTTTCATGTGTGGCACCTCTTGTACATTTCTCCTGTCTGACAGTAAGCTCTGGGGAATCAATGAGGAAGAGTAGTATTTGTTTAGGCCTTTCATAAAGATAATAAAAACTATATTTATGAAATTTGTACCACTACCATCAGCCAGATGTCCCCTGTATGATTTTATGCCTACAAACTTAGCAAAGAAAAATAAATCTCATGGTAGCTCTTCTCCAAATCTAGAAAAATTATAAATGACTTCAGAGCAGAATGTTATTTTAAAGTCCTTTTATGGCACCATTTGTGTGTGCTCATTTATTTGTGAAGTAATAATTTGAATATCTAACAAAAAAATCTACAAATATATTCTCTTCCTACAGAAGGAGCCTATACTTGAAGGGAATTAATATATTTTAAATGCTAAACTTTCAGTAACAACCAGCTTAAGTTCAAGGGCTAAACACTCGAGATAGAAATTTGTTCCAAAGGTTGAGTGCAATCCAGAAAAGCCCACTATTCTGAGCTTACCTGGTGTACAGCAAGACCTCAATGAAGTTCACTACATGAGCTGTGCCCGGGAGGGTGGCGTGCAGAAATTACTGAAGGGAAAACTCCGCACCTGAGTGAGCAGGGGTGGGCCTGAGTTTTCGCCAGGGAAGTACCCACCCACTCAGTAAGCACTGAAGAAGGCAAGGGAGCAAACCTAAATCACATTAAAATACCAAGCCTTCCTTAGCTAAGAGATGGTTTTGGAAAACGCACAAAAATTATGCCATGGAAAACACAGTCGCCGCACCCTGGTCACATTTTCAACGGCTTTCTTTAAACATCAGGTTTGAGCAGCTATAAAGAGAAATGTGCAGAAATTATACAGATTATCCCAGTTTCATTAAAAATAAGCCATAAAAATTAACACTCAATACATAATTTTGTAGAGTGTTTTTTTTAAATGTCTCACTTTTCCATTTGGAGAAAATAAAGAAAAATGTGAATGACCTGAATTATAATGTGGGTATAATAATGTGTAGCTTGCTTTATAATAATGCCCTAAGGATGATAAAAGATGAATTAGCAGAACCTCCGAGTGAAATGTGGGTGGAGTAACAGTGCCGGCCAGCTGTGGCCTGTGCCTGCTCCACTGACTGACCGGAAGACCATCTAAAGGGAGAAGGGAAAGTCATGAACACTAGGGCTGCCATCACCCATCGATAGATCCCCATGATAATGTCCAATACGAGGACACATCTATTGGAAGGAAATAGCTCTCCATCTGGGCTTTATCTTTTTGTTTCATGAGGCTGGTCTAGGGCCTCCTCAGCTAACTCACTAGAAAGGTCAACATGAGGAAAGCCGAAGCGGTTATGAACGTGTCAGCATAGTAAACACGATCTGGCCGTTCCCAGACGGAAATCTCTGTTACATCATTTTAACGTAAAACTGCAGGACTGTGACAAGCGCGGGACCTGGGAGGCAGGCAGGGGAGTGGCCGCTGATGGCCTGCCGGGCCTGGGGTTGCTATCAGGGGAAGGAAGCTGCCTCCCGGCTGCGGGTGGGGGTCAGAGGACCGCACGGTGGGCGCACTGGGTCCAAGCTGTTCTCACACGTGGTGGGACCAAGCACAGAGGTGGAGAAAGAGGGACAGGCCCCCAGGCTGCCTTTCAGGAGAGAGGCCTTGGCCGACCCTCTCCCCTGGCCTGGCTGCAGACCCGAACCTCCCAGCTGCACCCAGGCCAGCCCAGAGGCTTGGACGTCCTACACGGCATCTGGGAGACCCTTCATTTCCAGAACATAATAGAAACTGAACCTCATTCAAGAAAGAAATGACGACCTGTAATACTGTACATTTGTATTCCGGGAAATGTACTCTGATGCTTTGAAGGCCTGAAATTCAAGTCTCTTGCTGGTTTGAGTCTTCAGTGCAGCTTGAGGCTGAAGCCAGGCTGGGTTTGGAAGGGGCCCCAGGCTCATACCTGCCAGCCATCCTCCCTCCTCCTCCAGGGCCCGGCGTAGCTCCTCCGGGCACAGGACAGGAGCCACGCCCCTGCTCTCCTAGGGCATGTCACCAACACTGCAGGAATGGGAGGCTGGGCCCCGCTCTGCATGGTTGTGTAGACAGAGCGGGCTGGCCTGGCTGGCACCTTCCCTCCCTGACCGCCCCAGGCTCTGAGCAACCCCCCAAATCCTAAAGAGGACGTCTTTGTGAACCACCTGCAGAGGAGCAGCCAGAAGGGCAGACGCAGCCCCAGGACGCCACACCCCACATGCACACCCACACCCACAGAAAAGGAGGAGACCGAACTCTGGGCAGAAACGTTCCTCCCAGAATAAAGACTTATCACCAACTGTCGCATGATCCCCTTCCCCCGCGTCCCACGAGATCCATTAGCATCACACCACACACACACACACACACACAAACACACACACACACACACACACACACACACGTCACCCAGAGCCGGCACAGCCGCCACCACTGCCAGCGGTGGATCTTGAGACAGACGTGCGCATTCTCCTCGGGGCTGCCTCAAATAAGCCTGCGCCCCCCGCTCCTTCCGGGCAGGAGTGGCACGGTGGCCAGGTGAGCTGGGGTTATGTCAGACGGCACAGGCGGCTCCTAGCCAGAGCTTCGGGTGACCGAGGAGCACAGGGAGGGGGGAGAGCAGACGTGGCATGTGAGGAGAGAAGCTTCCGGCTCTGAAGCTTGGGACACCCACCGGCCTTCAGAGCAGAGCGCGTGGCTTCTTTTAGTGTGGTTCCCTTCTTCCAGTGCTGTTTTACTTGGTTAAAATCCATGCAAAGGGCTGGGAGGTAGCTCAGTGGTAAAGCGCTTGCCTGGCAGGTCCAGTGTCCCGAGTTTGCTCCCCAGTTCCAGAAAAACAAACAAACAAAAAGTTTTATTTTTTTAATCTATGCTAAGCAGGAATGCGGAGGGTGAGGCCCAAGCTAGTCTCACACTATTAATCTCACCGCCGGTCAGCCAGCGCATTCAAACTTCCTGAGCCCTGCCTAGGTCATGTTCAGGCTAGACAATCAAAGAACGCATTGCTCCAAGAGCCTACCTCAGTGTTCAAGAAAAAACAAGCCATGAAGTGCTGCTTGGTAAACTGCCGGGGACCGGGTTCTGTCGGGACGACAGAGGACACGTAGGGGAGGAACTGGAATAGGATAGGGAGATGGCAAACAGACAACTCACACACATTAGGAGTGGATGCTGAGTGCTGAGTGTGATTTAATGCAGAGGATAACAAACTTTTATAGCAAAAATCTCCATAAGAAAGGGCAAAAGGTTACATAATCTTGCTGCAGGGCTTCATTCTTGGGTGGTCACCAGCTGGTCGCCTGAAAGGCACTTGTTTCCGGCTTATCTCTAAGAAATATAATGGGTTTCGATGTTTGTCACCATCTAACCATTACCTTATTTCTATAGAGGCCTTAACTGTCCCATAAGATCTTTTCTGTTCCTTCTTTAATAGTAAACACCAAGGAGACGTAGATCTAGCAAGTCTCTTAGTAAATGAAAGAGAGTAGTAGGAAGTTCTTTCTCCTAAGTAGTTATCTCAGCAATTGCCATACATTCTTTCTGTTCTAGCCGTGCCTACAGCTTTTTGTAAATCTCTTACAAACAATTCCTTCTGCTGAAATGACTTCGTGAAACCCCCAATACTTTTATATTTGCTTATGACTTGTCTACTAGCCTCCGTAAGAGGGGTTTCAGGGTAGCACTTAACTCCGGTTAGTTAGTCATATTTTTAAGACACTCATCAGATATTGGAGTCGTCAACACTCTTAAGAAAGAGCTTTGAATAAGGGAACGTTGACAATAAATAAGTACGATGAACAGCAGAAACAGTAAAAGATTAATAGGCACTCTTATACAGTGTGGAAAAGAAAGGCAGAAACACATCTTTCCCAGGGGTTTGCCAGCCTTTTCCCAGGAGTAGGCCTCTTAGAAGCCCTATTCTCCGAGGTAGACTTCGGTGAAGTCCCAAAACTCAGAGATAGGTCTGATAGATGGTTTCCCATGCTAAGCAGACTCCACTGGAGTCAGCGTGGCAGTAAACCGAGGTAAGAACCTCTGTTCAAGGCTGTTACCGCTGGTCAGAAGGACCACAGAAATGGGACCACAGAGAGGAGAGACGGGAGCAGCTGCGTCTCAGGACAGGGTGAATTTACCGAGGTGGAAACAAATGCATCATCCACAAGGTCATCAGATCTTTGCCTACAACACACATGGAAGATAATCATCTGAATATTCTGTTGGCTATTCTGGAGTATTCTCTCTCCAGGTAGAACCGTGATGAGGACAGGGCTTATCCAGCGACCCCACCCCACCATGGTGGACGGACTCAGGGTGCACGGTGCTGTGAACACAGGAAGCACACTGTGGTGACATCGCGTGGAAGGAAATACCACAGCAGGAGCACAAGGACGCGTTCTTAACTCCACCCAACGTTCTAAGGCTTGCTAAAGACAAAACATATTTTGGCTTAATTTTTCAAGCAAGATGATTTTTAAACAGCAGAGGGAGTGAGGCTTTTAAGAAAAGCATAATGAATCCCCTCCTAGCCAGGGTTCTGGAACAGGCCCATCCCCCATCGTGATGGCCTCATCCCCCCAAATAAACATTTCCATTCCCAAAACGAATTATGACGGTGCCATGAAAGCCTGTTAAATGATTCCACAACAGAAGAGAGCAAGGCCTACCAAACAGAAAGAGACTGGGTTGCTGGACATTTTTTAAAATGAAAAATAGAACATTTTTAAATATGAAAAGGTCTTAAATGATTTGTTTGTGATCATATTCATGTTTTAATGATACACCTGTACAAGACTAGCCCCAAACACTCACTAAGCAGTAGGAACGTGACCATTATTTCAAAATTTAGAAACCCAAATGCAAATAAAGACATTGCATTGATTAATAATGCATGCGCAATGGCCTCTCCGATGTTTTATGGATTTGTAAGGTATTTGGTGTGGCACAAAATGTTAGAAAAAGCCTTCACTTTTCTATTTTTTTAATTGAGCACCTCTTTTTATTTTCAGTAATTGATTCATCTGCCTTAGACTTGGGGTCAGTGGTAGGCCTGGCGGACTCCCCCCTGCAGTGGGCGTAGGGGTGGGATACGTCCTGATTCTGGCCAATAAAACTTTAAAGAGAGCTGGGCTAATGGCTCTGGAAAGTATTTTCTCAGGAGCTTCGCTCACAGGGGTCCTGCAGAATGCCTCAAATATTTCCTAAGTGTTCAGGCTTCAAGGAAGCAGTGTGCAAGCCGGTGATGGCAGCGGTCAGCCTGGGTGGCGGTGTGCAAGCCGATGGCTATGGTGGTGCCCAGCCTGGGTGGCGGTGTGCAAGCCAGTGATGGCGGTGGTCAGCTGGGTGGTGGTGTGCAAGCCAGTGATGGTCAGCCTGGGTGGCGGTGTGCAAGCCAGTGATGGTGATGGTCAGCCTGGGTGGCGGTGTGCAAGCCAATGGCAATGGCCAGCCTGGGTGGTGGTATGAAGCTGGCGATGGCGATGCCCAGCCTGGGTGGTGGTGTGCAAGCCGGTGATGGTGATGGTCAGCCTGGGTGGTGGTGTGCAAGCCGGCGATGGCGGTGGTCAGCTGGGTGGTGGTGTGCAAGCCAGTGATGGTCAGCCTGGGTGGCGGTGTGCAAGCCAGTGATGGCGGTGCCCAGCCTGGGTGGCGGTGTGCAAGCCAGTGATGGCGATGGTCAGCCTGGGTGGCAGTGTGCAAGCCAGTGATGGTGATGGTCAGCCTGGGTGGTGGTGTGCAAGCCAGTGATGGTGATGGTCAGCCTGGGTGGTGGTGTGCAAGCCGGCGTGGTGGTCAGCCTGGGTGGTGGTGTGCAAGCCAGTGATGGTGATGGTCAGCCTGGGTGGTGGTGTGCAAGCCAGTGATGGTGATGGTCAGCCTGGGTGGTGGTGTGCAAGCCAGTGATGGTGATGGTCAGCCTGGGTGGTGGTGTGCAAGCCGGCGATGGTGGTGGTCAGCCTGGGTGGGCACCATGTCTGCACCCGTCCCTGTGTGCACCGATCGTGACCGTGGGGGCCAGGCCTGAGGAGCTGGGGTCTCACTCAGGCAGAGAGCCAGAGAGAAGCAGCATCCACAGGACCTACGGCACCTGGGAGGAAGCTCTTCAGTCTGCGGGAGGGCAGGCTGTGCGTCCTTCCCCGCTGGAGTCTCCCCGCGCCGTCCATCTGTTTCATGGTCACGCTGCACTCGGGAAGGGGGCAGCGTGAACGAGGCTCGGCTCTGGGCCTGGCACGGGGTGCACGCAGAGGTCCGGGCAGGACCGAAGCCGGTCACAGACCCCTCCACCAGGAGAGCCACGGCGCGGGAACTGGAAATCATGACAAGATTCCTGAGAAATGTTAGGACTGTTTAAATGAGGCACTATATTTTATTCATTTACTCATTTATCTGTTCTTCATTCATTTGCCATTCGCAGGCATTAATTTGGGGTCTACACATGTAGCCCTGGGGATCTGACACATGTCAGCATCAGGGCAATGTGACAAATGCTTTGCTTTCTTGGAGAAGGAAAGCCTGTATCATGTGATGGATGGTGGAGATATTTATTTTATTTGTGGGTGACACTGAGATCGGGGCTGTGGAAGGAGCTGAGGATTGCCGGGTCTCGGGTGGAGCTGAGGATTGCCGGGTCTCGGGTGGAGCTGAGGAGAGCCGGGTCTCGGGTGGAGCTGAGGATTGCCGGGTCTCGGGTGGAGCTGAGGATTGCCGTGTCTCGGGTGGAGCTGAGGATTGCCGTGTCTCGGGTGGACGGTTCGTGTTGGGACGGTGGGAGGAATGGCCTCCCAGCAGCTGTTCACAACCGTGAGCACTTGAGGGTCATTAGCACTGGGCCAACTTTCTCATGGCTCTGTCACCTGAGCGGTAACAGGTGCCTCTTGGCTGCAGGCTGCGGGATCCTGTGGCGTTGCTGCCTACACTGGGCTCTCATTGCCCATTAGTCAACAGCCCCACCCCACCCCCATTCCTAGCCAAGGAGTCAGCGAACACCAGGGCCCCAGCCTCCACCTGCCACACACCATCGGGAATCAGGGGACGAGCAATGGACAAGGTTTAAGGCAAATCTTAGCATGGTTGAATCTCTCCTCTTTCCCCAGATGACTCCTTCCCAGCTCTGCTCCATCCTGTGCACAAGAACGAGGCCCTCTGATAGGCTTTGCTGGGTGTGTGCCCGGCATGAAGAGATTGCCTGGGGAGCTGCACTGGAGAATTCTCATTCCATTCTTGTATTGCACACATTTTTGTTGGTTTGGCTGATTAAAAAAAATCACAGCTACAACATTGGAGACTACAGTTACATTCTGAACACTGCTCGGTCCCTGGTGCAAACAGCATAACTTCCTTGACTTCCAGAAAGACAACAGACTTAAAACACGATTCTCCTTCTGTGTATCAATATACTTTTAGATCTCTGTCATTTCTACATCTACAAATTGTGCTAAGTTAGATTTTAAACATTCATGCAGTTGTTGACAGTAAAAATACTTATGAAATATGTATGCTGGCCACTTGTGCTTTCAGTTAGACCCATAAATATCTATTGATGCCACAATGGGCCCTGAAGAGGCAGTCTTTGTAAGAGTCTAATGCAGATACATATTAATATAAACAATGTTTAAGGTTCTAATGTGCTTGTGCAATCGAAAGGAAACTAATCATTTTAAATTGGACTAGAAATCAGTTTTGTTATTTTAAAAATCCTTATGCAAAATGAGATTTTGTTCTATTTATAGCCTTT
Organism: Dipodomys ordii; assembly: GCF_000151885.1. Classification (NCBI taxonomy): domain Eukaryota; kingdom Metazoa; phylum Chordata; class Mammalia; order Rodentia; family Heteromyidae; genus Dipodomys; species Dipodomys ordii. The sequence goes on along the minus strand of NW_012267414.1, from coordinate 1,273,364 downwards.
TATAATTATGAGACAATTTAATCAGCACAAATATGTCATACTATTAGTGTCAATCTCATTGTATATTTTGGAGAAATTAGAGTTAATTATAGAGATGCGCTAACTAGAATAGAAATAGGAAAGAGTTTTGAGAATATTAAACTTTCTTTAAGTACTTGGAACTTGTTTTAATATGCATGCTTTTAAAGACTGACTTTGGTTTATTAAGGAGCAAAACTATCTTTAGGTAAATTTCATCTCTCCCACAGACCTTTTGAGTCCTTGGGCTTTAAATATCTTCTACTAATTGTGTTTCTTAAGTAGTGAGGACTTTTTCCCCCTCTCAATCGGTTTCTCAGCCTTAGCACTACTGAGAGCTGGAGTTGAAAACTTCCGAGGTCTGTCTGCATGTTGTAGGATACACAGCAATCGCCCTGCCCAGCTCCATCGCTACCTCCCCACACCTGAGAAGAACAAAACTCTCTGGACATTGCCAGCCCTTCCCTGCCCAGAGAACCTCCCATCTTCCTGGACATGCTATGGGAGACGTAGGGTGCGGTAGCCGCATCTATAAGCAACAGTCAGCCATGGATGGGATCAGAGTTCTTTAACGTTTTAGCCATACACCAGTGTCTGTAATGGCTAGAAGGCAAAAATCATTTGAAAATGCAGAGATAAGAAGTCTCCAAGGAAGCTAAAGAGAGTCTCCAGTTTCAAACCTGTCACTGAACCCAGAATTTAAGCAGAAGAGAAGGATTATCTTGCCAATATCATTCACTGCCGGACCAGCTGAGTGTTTTGCAATGAATGGAAAGTGACTTTTAGGGTCTCCCAAAGGGTAGGACGACACATGGCTGTCGGGTCAAGGAGAGGAGGGTCCACGGAGGGTCCCCACGGCCGGGGTCCCGCCCTGTGGCGTCCCTCCACACACGGGACAGTGCAGGAGAGCATGGCGGGGGGCTCTGTGGGTGACCGCGGCCACAGGTCACAGCTGGGCTTTTCTGTGCAAGAAGAGAGATTTCTTCAGCCCTTGTCCTTAGTTGATGCACCTGCGTGTCGTTCGCAGAGCTTGTAACCACACCGAAAGAGGTGGGTTCGAAGAGGGTTTGCTTTCAATTCGCAGAAAATGTTAATGTCCAAATAAGATTAGCTATTCATGAGATGGAGCTGGTTTTGTTAAATCAAAAAGTCTTGTAGACTCATCCCCGGCAGGGTGCGTGAGGCTTCTCTGGCCTCAACTGTTCATAGGAAAAGAATGGACATCAGAGGAGAGCCTTTGGGCCGGCCTCCACACTCAGACCCCAGGATTTACCTCTCATTTTCAAGTAGAATAAAGCTAACCCAATAATGATAAACAGTACATAATACGCACATACATGATACATGCGCGCACACATATGTAACACAGGTGCACATGTATGTGTAATTCATGTGTATTATACACGTCATATGCACACACACCTACAGTAAGAATTACATTTTCTTCGCTGTCCAGATCATTTTCATAGGAAGGAGAGAAGAATTTAAGGCGTGTTCTCCTACAGGTTTACATATTATAACTGAAGGTGGAGAAAAGCCGCCTGATCTCCTACAGGTTTACATATTATAACTGAAGGTGGAGAAAAGCCGCCTGGTTCACGTAGTTAATAGAGTTTCTTTATTCTGGGCAGCCAGTCTCCTATCTGTCACAGGGTTGCTCTGAATTTCAAACTAACCTGTCAGTAAAAGGCCCCACATGGCAGTTTGGCAATCCTTATTAATAGATGTTTAGCAAGTGCTCTACTTTACTGTCCATCCAGAAACACTATAAACCCTTGATCAATTCTATTGGCATTTGATTGACGCGTCAAACCTGGGTTTGCTGCCTCCAGATCCCACGCGGCCCTCCGGGAGCCCCCTTCCCACACGCTCCCGCTCTGCCATCAGCGTTGTTTTTATTTTAGTTATCATGTCCTGAAGTGTGTACACTTAGTCTCTGCAACTTTAAATGCTATCTGCCTGGTTACCGGACACTCTAAATCCCTCTGGTTTGATTTATGGGAAAGATGTGTCTTCCCCAGTGCGTGGCCTTCCTTCCAGGGGCTCATCCCTGCAATACTCCGGCCACGCTGCCCTTCCTGCACCGTTCACCTCTCCTCCCGTCCTGCACCCAGCGAGCCTCTCCCCAGCCATTCTGCAGCCCCGGCTCTGGAATCTCATCCCCCGGCCCCCGCTGTACGAGCATCTCCTGTCTTTCAGTATCAGCCTCCTAGCAGAGAGGAAAGCCCCCAGCCTACATGATTATTATGACCACGTCTCTGGGGACCGGAGGGCAATTACACAACTCGGAAGAGCTGGGCGCAGCTCTGTGCACAAATAGATTCAGTTATAGACTCAGTGGGACCTCCCTGGGCTCCCCGGGAGACGCACGCCACCTGGGCTCACGAGGAATGAAATCAATCTGGCAAGTCCTCCACAGACCTCACAACAATATGTTTGGGGTGAGAAAAATGGATTATATGTCACAGATTTCAGCTGAAAAGGAGCAGAATCACGAGGACCCCACACAGAAAAGCACCAACCTGACTTTGAATTGCCTCTTCGTATGGGATATGGATGCTTCAGAATCATGACCTGATGCTTAAACTTCCTTGGCTGTGATCCTAATTTTCTTCTCAATCTTTGTTTAGACCCCACTGGGAGAGTGACACTGTGTGATTATTCTGAACTGCAGAGAAAGAGGAGATTAAGGCACCCTGCTAATAGGAACACGGGGAGGAGGGAGAAATGCGCCAATCTCAGGGCTCTACCTGCAAATTGAGCTGCCAGACAGAAGGAAATAAACAGTGCTTCATCACAAATCTCCTTTAATGCAGAAACTCCAAAAATAACCATAAAGCAAAACAAGGAGAGTAGATTGCCCCGGCTCAAGAACTATATGTTCATCTTACTACACTGTAATAATTTAGAAATGCTAAAATATTTTCAAGTGAGTTTATAGAGCTATAAACACAATACTGTTTTCTAAAAAATTAATTATTCCAGTAAGGTTTTAAACTGACATATATCTGATACACATGCATTAGCTTCTATTTAAATGTATGGTACTATATTTAACCACAAGTAGGGAATTCATTATAATGTAGAATATTTTGTGCTGATAGATGAAAGGTCAAATAAACTTTGACGAAACGCTAACCACCTCATCTTATAGAATGCGACTGAACAATGAGCACAGACAAGGCCCTGAATCACAGAAGCTTTTGAAACACAAATGTGAGTATACTTTTGTATCAGTAACATGACAATCTATGCCAGTATTTAATTTTTATAAACCTTTTGCTTTCAATTATTCTCTTTGGGTTTCCTTCCCAAACATTGTGAATAGCATCCTATATTTTAAACTCTTGAATCCACTCAAACATAAATAAAAAGCATGTTCTTACTTGTTGGATAAATCATTCACTAAATGGGCAAGGGAGCTAAGGAGAGATTTCTCAGAACAAGAGGGAAGACTGACAAAGGAGGAAATACTCATCATCCCTGGCCATAAAGAAAATGCAAATCGAAACAACCCTGAGATACCATCGTACCCCACTTAGATTGGCCAGCACTGAATTCTAACAACAACAAATGCTGGCGGGGATGTGGGGTAAAGGGAACTAACAATACTACACTGCTGATGGGAATATAAACCAGTGCAACCACTCTGGACAGCATAGACATTCCCTATGACCCAGCCATACCACTCCTGGACATCTGCTCTGAGCACCATGGCCCAGTATCTGACAAGGACACCTGTACACCCATGTTCACTGCCGCACTATTCACAATAGCCAAGATACAGAAACAACCCAGATGTCCCACAATAGCTGAGTGGATCCAAAACAACGTGGTATCTACAATGGAATTTTACACAGCCATTAAAAAGAATAAACTCATTTCAATTGTGGGGAAATAAATGGAAGTAGAACAAATCACATTAAGTGAGGTAAGCCAAAACCAGAGAGGAAAATGGCACATGTTCTCCCTGACATGGGGAAGTTAAATCTAAAATACCCTGGGATGTGACAAATTTCACAGGATTCCAGATACTCACATACAGTGAGACCAAAAGAGGCATAGTCGGGGGAAAGAATCATTCTTGATATGTATATAAAATAATATATATACTGAAACAAACTCCAAAGATAGGGAAACAAAGGACGTTTTTGTTTTGTTTTCTTTTTCTGATGACTGTGTTCTTTACTTCATACACAGTGTACTCACATCTACATCGTGGGGGGTGGAGGGAGGGCACAGAATCAGAGAGAAAAGGGTAAAAAAAGTGCATCTCTGGACATGGATGAAAGTGAACGATGCACTGGTGGTTGGAATGGGAGGGAGGGGACGGGAAAGGAGGAGAGGTCAGATGACACTCTGAGGACGTGTACTCGTTACCTAGCACGTGTGAAGTAAACCCACTGTGCGTCACCTCTGCACAATCATCAATTCTTAAAAGGATTCTGCAGCTTCTGGATGTATTTGTTTTCCTCAAAGTCCATATGCAATGGTGATGAGCACTCTTACTCCTTTAGGGGATGCTATCCAAGCGTGGTCTCAGTCAGCCTTGGGTTATGCTTTCAGTGTGTCTAACTCACGTGTCTCCGTCCAAAGGAAATAAGTCAAGATTGTATTTTGTATAAATGCAGATGAATTTATACCTCCCAGAGGGCCCATCATGATTCTTACAGTTTAGATGAACTATGATATCAGATTGTTCTAGAATTTCAAATACAAGGCTTGGGAATTTGAAAACCACTTAGTTCAAACTTCGTAATTTGTGAAATAGATTTAAAAGACTATCAATGCCCCAGCTACTAGGCGTTATGGTATATTAAGTTTTAATTTACTTAAAAGTAAAACAACAATAAAATCAAACATTATTTTAATTACAAAAGAGCAAAATTGTATTTGTATTCATTTTCTATCATTTTCAAGGCAAAGGAATCTTTCACAGGGAAAATATTCAAATTACCATAAGCCTACATATTTTGTTTACAGCTATAAATTAAACATCAACTACAAGCATATTGCATTTTAAACATTAATTAGAAGTCTCAGACTTACAGGGGATAGCAGGAAGGGTTTCATGTTAATTTGGCTGTTTTAATTCAATGTGACTGATTTAATTATAAGTGCCATACTTAGTTAGAATATATATTTTTTCTTTCTTTTGATTAATTTAAAATATTCCTAACTTCACTATTCTTTTTTGAAATACTGGCAGAATTCACAATAGATTTGCAACATTAGGGACCCTGTATGTAAAAATAAAGAATAATGGCCTAAATTATGTGTTAATAGTCCCTCTGTATTAATTTCACTTGGATTTGTGTTATTTTTTTCAGAGTACGGATGAAGGGCCAGCCTGGCCCAGAGAAGACCTGTGCTGGGACATAACAAAGAGAAGGTGGCCGAGCGTCCCTTCTTTGGGGTCTTAACAATTTCAAGTTTGGATGAGGTTCCACACCATTCATTCCCCGCTGTCTTTACAAGGCCCGTCTCAGGGATCACAGGCAGGGAGAAACCTCACAGGCCCCCCATGGGCCTCAGGGTGGAATTATTCCTGGAAGCATTTTTGGCTCAGGGCATAGGCCCATGGTGTAATGTTTCCAATTTAATAATGGTAAGTTTTACTCAACTCTACCAGGATTCACCCATCAGCACTCCAGCCTAGAGAGATACCATGGAGTCAGGCTGGCTCCACCTTTGAGAGAGCATGGGATGAGCATGAGCTAGCATGGAGGCCAGCCGCACAACCAGCCAGGGTGGGCAATGCTCCTGTCCCCGCCACCCACCTCTGGGGGACTGGGCTCACATGAAGGTCACCCAGGAAGGTCATCCACGAAGATCACACAGAGGGTCACACAAAAGAAGGGTCACCCACGAATAGAATCACATGAAGGTCGGCCAGGAAGGTCATCCACAAAGATCACACAGAGGGTCACACAAAAGGGTCAGCCACAAATATAATCACATGAAGGTCACCTAGGAAGGTCATTCACGAAGATCACACAGAGGGTCACACAAAAGGGTCACCCACGAATAGAATCACATGAAGGTCACCCAGGAAGGTCATCCACAAAGATCACACAGAGGGTCACACAAAAGGGTCACCCACGAATAGAATCACATGAAGGTTACCCAGGAAGGTCATTTACTAAGCCGTGCCAATGGCTGGTGAGTGGCAGGCAGAAATGAAGCTGAGACTGAGGGTCGGAGGACAAGAAGCTATTGTTCCAAGTGATGCTGAGTGTCTTCACGCAGTCCACCGCGGAGGTGGAGCTCCTCCTTCTCATACAAGCAGTGCGGTGCTGCGCCTTTGACCACACCCCTCCTTCCCAGGTTTGAGTGTACACAAATCTAGTCCCTCACTGGACAAGCTTTGCCTGGATGGGCCTGGAATATATGGTGAGCTCACAGAACGCATCCCCGTACCACACGCCCACGCCACCATCCGCCCCCACGGAGAGGAGACTCTCAGCAAATCAGCACGCAAAACTCGCAGGCTTTGGAGATGAAAAACACCCAGCATAAAACACTGTGATCTTCACACATCACCTTGCTTTGTTTGCTTTACAGTCCCAAGTGAAAGACGAATTAGGGGGCAGGCTTCTTCTTGCTTTTATGAGAATGAGAGCGGGCCTGTTGCTTTGATTGGGGTGCAGACTCATGGTCTTGTCACAGTTTGTCGACTGGGTGAGACAGCAGCGGCTGTGGCGGGAGGGAGTCAGGTGTGTTCTTCTGAGGGTTGCGTTGGCGATGTCAAGCGCACTCCTAGGCCGCAGTGGCCCGCCTACCGCGCCTGGCTGTGGAGCAAGCTCACACACGTGTGTCATGAGGCGTGTTATGAGGTCTCAGTGACCACCGCGCAGTGCCATGAGCTCTTTGGACGAAGGGGTATGCACCCTGCCCTGCCCCGCAGGGGATGTCAGAAACGATGCCAGCCACAGAGCCAGACAGAAATGGTGACGGCGTTCCCCTGTCCTTGAAGTTCTGAGGTCAAAAGCCATCTTTTCCGGGTGATATTTAGGACTCACAGGAAGCCCTGCCCACTTCTGTCCAGGCTTACTGCACATGCCCCCATCCAAAACTGAGGTGCTCAGAGTCAGTCTAACATTTATAGAGACAAGCCTTTGAAAAACGCAGCAAATACAACTGTTGCCACGGGGAGTTGTCTAAACTCTGTCCCTCACCCTCTTCCGGCACTGCACGTCTCTCCTCTGAATGCTGAGAGGGATTATTTATTATGCTTGCTTCAAGTTCTGGCATTGACTGGAAAAAGCCATTCAAAGAAGCAAACCTGAATTTTAAATGCGCCGCATTTCCTAGCCCTGAGTTTACTCTACGTGAATGGTCACTACCATTTCCTTGAACAGTAGAAAAATGATGCATGAACAGTCTTTTAAAAAATTCATCTTACTAAAAGTATCTTTACCTTCTCTTTGTTTTATAGTGCTTTTAACCAGGAATGGCAGAAATTTTATTTCCATGGGAATTGAAAACGTGGCTGCTTTCCTGTTTGCTACTCCAGTAGCCCATTCCAATGGAAGAATAGCACACTGCATTCTTTTATATATTTCTTTTATTTTTTGGCTAAAGCCAATGATATTTTTTCTGCTTAAAAAGTTACGAATGTCGATGAGCCGTCATCGGCTTGGCCTGTTTCCCTGTTTGCCTCCTAAGCCTTAGAATGAGACCTCAAGCTTGGCCACACAAAAACGGTTTTCTAAAGTTTTCCTTTTCTTGGGAAACAGTTACAAAAGGTGGCCTTTTAAATACGGCTAGGTGCCTAGCTCCACGCCCCACCGTCGGCGAAGCTCTAGGACTGGAGTCAGCCCCGGCTCAGAGAACACGGAACACACCGCCAGCCCCTCCTCCAAGCACGGGAATCTCTGACACACCACGTCCCAACAAGAGAAGCCTTCGAAATTTACCTCGAAAAGGACAGCCGAGACAGAGAGCAGCCTCATCTGGAGTCAGGCCATCAGAAAATACCAGAGACGCCGTCTGTCCCGAGGTCCCCTTCCCACCACTGTTGTGTGATGTCTAAAATTGAGGACCTCGTCCCCAGCCTCCAGGTAGGTAAATCTGTTAGTCCTTAAGGAAGAACAAACTCAGCAAGCAGAAAAACAGTTGATACAGCAGCACAGGTATAGTGAGTAAAAGCACTTGCTGCAAAGGTTCTACCCTGGTCAGCTGAGTTCCACAATCTTCTTAAGGTGAGGGAGGTTGACATGATGTTCTTACCAGGACAGAGGTCAGAGACTGTGGTCTCAAATACACAAAAGTCTTACAATGACTGGGCATGCACCAGTGATTGCAGAAGTGTTCGGGGGAGAGGTGGGTGGCTGTGGTTTAAGATGTCATATACAATATTCCTTCCATTGATGGAAATGTTCTCTCACATCAGTATTCTGGCTGCATTGCTGTTTGTACATCTCCACTCTGGTGAAGACTGAATGAAGACTAAGTTCTCTACGTAAGACTCCTGGGACACATTTGTTACAACTGTAAATTGACGTACGTCTGAAGCGATTGATGGAAAGTGACTTTTCAGTCGAGATCGACACTGCATCCGCTAGGCCCTGAGGCCCTGGAAGCGAGGCGCAGAGGAGCTCTGGGCTGCGAGTCAGTCCACCTGGTGTCTGCCGCGGTCCCTCAGCCAGGGGGACCTCCTCCGGGAGCCAGCGACCCGCGAGCTGCCCAGTTCTCCTCCTTTCTGCTTCTCAGCTCTCAGCCCACAGGGGACGATGGCCGGCCGGCCTGCACTGCAGCTGGCTGGCTGCCACACAGAAAGGACCAGCTCCTCCTAGCAAGGGCTTCCCCCTCGCCTTCCCACAATGCACTCACTCTTGATCCATTTCTTTGGAAACCCTGACTCCAAGACAGGAGGGTGTTTGTTCTTACGGATGCTCATCCAGCAGAAAGGGGAAACTTATCAACTCTGTGTGTGCATGTATGTGGAAAGGGAGAGAGAGAACGGCAGAGAGACGGTGAGAAAGAGAGGCGAGAGGCAATGGCGTTGAGCGTTTTCATTACCGACACACATGCCCACGGAAACCCGAGGCAGAAATGGAAGTCAGTCCTCCAACAAGAATGCTCACGCTCATCACTTATTCACATCAGCATGTGGCAATTTTTATTTGTCAGTGAAAATCAATCAAACGTTACTTATAAAAAATAAGGTAGACTATTCTTGGTCATCAGTGTGATTCAAGTGGCATTCTATTTTAGAAAAGTCATTTCTTTTTAAAGATGTTTTTAATATTCATGATTTGAACATTTAATTATGGTTGATATTAAATAAAAAAGAATGGGTGCCCATTTTTGACTTGCAAAGTTTGTACTTTACTAAGAATTCATTAGGACAGACTCAGCTTCTTACACTCAAATAAAGCATATTTACCTACAGAGAAAGCCACTTGCAAAACCCTAGAATGTTCTTTATGGAGGCAATCCGATAGGTTACATCTTTATTTAAACGAGCATAATATATATGTAATCATCCTCACAGAAATGCAAATCCGACCTCCACATGCGAGTCCCCCATCAGTGGTAAGATCCCTAACCCAGAGGTTCTTGAAAACTATCCTGGAAAAGCAGACATGCCCTGCGTCCAGAGCTTGCCCGCTGCTCACCACCGCTCTAGCCGGAGCTGTGAGCGGGCCGGGGGCTTGGGAGGACCGCACACTGCCGCTCAGAACTCACGCAGGGAATCTCAGCTTCATTTCCCTCCCTCACCAGGGAGCAAAACTTTATCTGTCATTAGGACACGAATTGGGGGCAAGATACGTAATGCACGTGAGGTCTAAAGTTGGTCCCTGAATGGAGTAGTCAATCAATAGCTGGATACGCCGATCATTTTGGTGAAGAGACGATTTAGGCTCTCCTGTTCTCAGAACTAAGTCAGAACCTGTGGGTGGCGCTGGGGTGTGGGATTGCTTGGGCATCCGAGCTGAGCGGGAAGGCTCCTGAGCCACAGGACCAGGAAGCGCCAGGAAACACCGTCCTTGGGAAGGCGGGTCGGTGGCTGCTGTGTGGGCTGCCTTCGGTGAGAACGGACTGTGGAGAGGAACACGCAAGCACAGCCTATGCGCATCTGACCAGGCGAAAGAATACGTATCGTCACCAGCGCCAGGACCGGGAAACAAGCCGTTATCCTCTTTGTGGCTGTTTTGTTTTCTTCTCTTCTCATCCTGTGTGTTCGTTTGTCTGTCTTTGGGAGGGTAAGAAGCAGCACAGAAATGGAGAAATGCAGTGGTCCTCACTAGACACTCTGTGGAAAATGAACTCTACCACTCGTGGGTGGGGACAGGAGGGGGAAACTGGGAGGGAGGAAGGGAAGGGGCGATACTGTCCCCAAAGAAATGCGCTCTTTGCCCCGAGCATCTAACTGCAACCCCTCCACCCCCACCCTTGTCATGACAGCAAAGCAGCAAGACATGACGCTGTGCCTCGGACATTCATCGAATTAAAAAATAAACCGCCTATGATTAAAAAGTCATATAAGAAAAAAGCAAATTTTAAGGTTTCTACGGTTTGGCTGGAAGACGTTTTCACGCCTGGGCGCTCAGAGCAGCAGTGGCGACCCCCCAGGGTCACTGCTAATTTTGCAGCTGTTAGAGGTTCAGCGGTTCCTCTGGAGGCATTGGCCCCGAGTGTGTCCCCTGCCCTCTGGAGATTTGAAGTCAGTCAGTTCAACAGCCCATGGCCACACTTGAATTTCCTTGACAAATACCTAAAATCACAGTAAGAACTCTTTCATGAGGCTGAGCTGAATGGACTTGAGCAACTTGATGATCTGAGATAGCTGATTTCTAGAACCCCTTTCCTCCCCCCGACAAACACCCTGACTTTTCTCAACACGGTTGATTTGCAAAGGAATCTCTGGAGGCTGGTGAAAGGCAGGTTGGGGTGCACACAGGGGCGCAGGGGCCGGGTGGGGTTTGAGGTTGCCATTTCTCCTCAGATGTGAACAACCTGCCTGTGACGTTCTGATCAGGAGTAACCACTTACGTCACTGAACCTGTGAGATCACAGGCCTACATGACCTCACTGGAGGCCCCACGCCTGCATCATCGCACTTGGCTACAGAGCCAATCAATATAAAAGAAGCCACTGCGATGTGAAGTAGGAATGATTATCAAGTTAGTCACCACACTGAAATAAATGGAATTTATTACTTACGAAACTAAATTTCATTCTGTCTTCTCAATGTGGTTATTTCAGCTCAAATAAATTGGAGAAAGGGTAATTAGGATAATTAAGCGAAATCTGTGATCTGACTAGCGCAGGCTAATAAGAACCAGGGTTACCTGGTGGCCAATCTCTCTCTGGAGATTGGGGACGAGTCTCTCTGGGCCCCAGGGGGCGTGCCAGCAGGGAAAGCCCAGATGTGTTTGTCCTCTGGGATCTATGGGCGCATCGCGCGCAGTGCACTGAGCAAATCTGACTGTAGAATTGTTAGGAGAGGAAGAGAAACCATACTGGGATAGCAACGCAAAAGTGAATATAAAACCAAGGGAGACAATGACCCTGAGGCCCAGCCCCGTCCCGTTACACACGCCTGGCCCCGTCCTGTTACACACGCCTGGCCCCGTCCCGTTACACACGCCTGGCCCTGTCCCGTTACACACGCCTGGCCCCGTCCCGTTACACACGCCTGGCCCCGTCCCGTTACACCTAGCCTGGCCCCATCCTGTTACACATGCCTGGCCCTGGGCTTGGCCCCTGGCTTCCTTCCCACCCTGCTCAGCCAACGGGAGCATCACAGTCACATGGACACACAGACGCGGGGACAGATGGTAGGAGGGCCTCGGCCAGGGAGTCTCGCAGGTTCCTTCCAACGCAGACCTCTTCAATGCGGGCCTCCAAGCAACCTTGACCACCAGCCAGCGACTGCATCCTGACAAGCTAGTACCACGGGCCCGTCCCGAGAGAACCCGCAGGAGCCCGCATCTCCATGCGCCCCGCCAAGCCCTCTGGACTAACCCGTTTGAAGTCCGGAAAATGCATTAAAATCACCCTTTTAATTCTGACAAAGGAGGCCACATTCCAGGCCTTTCTTTCTGAGAGACCATCAGATCGCCAAGGCTGTCTTTCTTCTTCCAGGAGTCCACAGGCTTCTTGATGTAAGACACTTCTCCCTGGGCGCGTTCTCCAGCCCCTAGCCTCAGAACCGGGGGTGCAGCCGCTGCCCCTTCTAAAGCAAGTGTCACCGTCCCCTCCTCCTGCTCCTCTCTTCCTCCTTCAGCAGATCTCCGTCCCTGCCATCTCCCCCCATTGCTTGTTTTCACATCCACAGTAGAAATCCAGACACAGGGGATTTGTTCACCCACAAAAGGGAAGGCGCGAACGGCTCCTCGCCGCCCTCTCAGTGAGCAAAGGACTCGGCGCAAGGGGAGAAGTCGTCGGACACCATCTCCAGCGCTGTACCGCCCAGTGTGTCTTCTGCACTGCTCCTCCCTGCAGCGCTGGGGAGGAAGTGTGACTGGCGCAAGCGTTCTTTCCCTCCGATTTCATTTGCTACTTACTTGTGGATTTCTGTCAGCCTCAGGTAATGCACCAGGGGCTTCAGTGCATGTGGCCCTCAGGGGCCACCGTATAGGCCACGGGCTCACCACGTCCCACCCCTCAAGCCAAAGCAAGGTAGTTATTTAGCGAGTATGACCTTAGTTATCCCCAAGTAGTCTCAATTATAATTACGACAACACCCCACTGCTCTGGGCATGTGATCCTGGGAGGCCACCACATGTGTGTGTCTGCAGTGTGTGCAGACACGGGTGCTGCTGCGTGACGCAGGCGTGGATGGGCTTATCCCTGAATCCCCACTGATCTGGAGACGGACCTGCTGCAGCTCCAGGCTGCGGGTGAATCACGGTCCCCCGCCCGCCCATCCCAGGACGAGCCGTGAGATCGCTTCCCCATTTTGGTGCTGAAGCAGCATTTCCGGGGAGATGCACAGCCTGCAGGGGTCTGGAGGCCAGGGGGCTCCCAGGGGCTCCTAGTGAGGCTTCTCACATACACACATGCACACACATGTGCACACATGCATGCATACATAGACCCCCCTGCACAATACATACATGTATGGATACACACACATATACATAACGCATGCACACACAAATGGATACACAAATGCATGCATACACACATAGACACATATACATACACAGAGATATTCACATTCATGTGTACATACACATAGATATATACACATAGACACACACAACACGTGTGCAGACATACGTACACAATGCAATACACATATACACAGATATACACACATGCACAGATGCATACTATCTGTTTAGCTCCTAAAGTACAACTAGATCTTTAGTTATATCACAATTGTATTTGCCATTTGACTTTTAATCCAAGTTACTTCTTTGAGAAACTAAGGGAGAACGCATAATGGGAGAATGACGAGGGGTTAACGTGGGTCACGACGCTTATATTCATAAACTGCTTGGTGACAATTCCTTTGCACAACTGCTTCAGGATAACCAAAAACACACAATAAAGATAGGCCGTAAGGACGAAAATGGCCAAAGATGAAGACCTGGGTTTTTAAAAAAATTTAAAAGACACCAGTAGCTTTTAGGAACTATTTAGTGCAATCAAACTGCAGCCAAAATAAATGATTTTCAGACTTATTTTTATTACATCATTTTGGCCTTGGTGCCAACAAGATTATCTGTCTTAGATGATAGACAATCATGACTTGGTGACACTCTTGTAGGAGGGGTTAGTAAAAGAGGCACAATTAGTCTTACGAAGGAAAATCCATTTCTCCTAAACTCTGTATTTTTAAAACAGCATCATCTGAAGTGCATTTAAGTAATGACTTAAAGCTTTCTGATTCTTTGTGCCAACTTCCCAAGCCATTCTATATTCTACTTCAAAATTCCATGCCAAGTTGAGCAATGAATCAAAGATTTAATCTAACATCAGCTCAAACCTTCAATATATTTGCTAATCACACTTTCTTTGGACCATCAAAGATAATGAAGTAATTGAGCTGGTAATAGAATTTACTTATTTCTAAGAAAATGGAAAGGTTCAGAATCACTAGACCAAATCCTTCATTTTCCAAACAAGAAAACGGAGACTCAGAGGCTAGCGGAACTCAGCTTACAGTTTAAGTTATAGCAAAGTCAAAATGAAGGACTATTTTTTTTCCTTTCAGTTTCTTATCCTTTCTCTTACATTCCTATTCTTCTGCCACATGAAATATCTCATGGAGATAACAGAAGACTTTATAATTTACTTTACTATTAAGATAACTGGAAACTGAATACATGTATTTTTTTCTTGCTCCATAGAAAAGTGTTCTGTAATTTTATTACTTTGGTAAAGTTAATAATTAACATTTCTTAAAAGCAAAATTGAATATTTGCCAATTTAAGTTATGATTATGTTAATTTAAATTATAGATGTGTTTTTGAGTGTTTTCATGTATTTTTAAGGCCTGGTGATTTGAGTAGGAGAGGTTGGAGCCAGGGTAAGTACCTTTCAAATGGGAATGCATTTCACATTTTAAATGCAGTGCTTTGGCTCATTTCACTTTCTTTACTTTCATTCTTTTATAATCTTTTATGAAACTATATCTATAATGTGTTAGGAGTAAACTATTTTGATTTGTTTTAACTTTATATCTATATGTATATATACATATATATAGCTATATACTTTAGGGTGTCTTCATATTTCAAAAGCATTTCTTTTTTGACTCTTTTTAAAAATCTAACATAAACACCTTGAACAAATAATTAAGAGTAGAAAGTATCTGAATTTATTTACATCGTAAGAACATTACATCTAATTCATTGCACATCTAGCTAGTCTATGTCATTTGGAAAAATTCACAAAGTAAAAGACAATAAAAGAAATGATACAGTCTCAAAGGATTTACAATATTCTTAACATGTGACTAGTTTACTTAAAATGCCAGTGACTAAGAATGGTTTACTTAAATGAAAATTGATAGTCCCCATTTCTCTGTAGTTTTTGAGTGCCCTGGTGAAAACTAGTTGCATAATTTTGATCTTACAAATTTTCAGTAAGACAAACTTGGTGTTTTCTTGCTACTATTTTGTTGCACATTTGTCAGAAATTGATAATATGAAGAATTGGGAAATTGTCAGTATCACAGACATGGAGAGAGAACTGATACAGAGAAGACAAGCACTCATAATGAAGTGTGGGAAAGGGGCAAGGCTGGGCTCACAGCAGAATCACGAGTCACACCCAAGACAGCAAAACAGCTGACATTTGCCAGTTACTGATCATTTTTAGTTGTGAGAACATTTCATGATTTGGGTTTTTTATTTTCAAAACAACTTTACCCAGCTCCATAAAACCAAACAAAATAAAATACTAGCAATAGGGATAACACACACATAAAACCCAGAACAGTAGTAATTATACAACATACACACACACACACACACACACACACACACACTGCACAACCAGGACAGCCCCAAATTTGTGGACATGCTCTCTGGTTTTTGCATACAGAGTTGAGGCTCATGAACTTTCTATAGACACAGTAGCAAACCCTCAGAGACCTCAGTGTCCACACCTTGAGTTCCAGAATTTACTTTTTTTTTTGGGTCCGGTCGTGGGGCCTGAACTCTGGGCCTGGGCACTGTCCCTCATCTCTTCAGCTCAAGGCTAGCACTCTACCACTTGAGCCATAACGCCACTTCCGGCTTTTTTCTTTTTGCTTATGTGGTGCTGAGGAATCGAACCCAGGGCCTCAGGCATGCAAGGCAAGCACTCTACCACTGAGCCAACTTCCCAGCCCCAACTTACTGTATTTCAAATGAGAAACACCTTGCCAGCCCAGCAAGTCTAGGAGTGCCCCAATCCATGGACCTCCA
>NW_012267414.1:1237538-1257421 GCF_000151885.1 Dipodomys ordii | reverse complement strand
TCTTTTTGCTTATGTGGTGCTGAGGAATCGAACCCAGGGCCTCAGGCATGCAAGGCAAGCACTCTACCACTGAGCCACCTTCCCAGCCCCAAGAATTTACTTTTTAAATAAACTCTCCAGTAAGATTTTAAGACACTAAGTTATATTCAGTGCAATTTTTCCTTTGGTGAAGTGAGCGTCCACTGTCAAAGTCTCAAGGACTTTCTGAGGGGTGGCAGGTGACCAGACTGTGAAGTCTTGACAATTCTAGGTCACCCAATCATTCATCATTACAAAAAGAACTATGTATATGCTGGCTTGTGATTGGTTAATAATAACACCACACAGCTCTGGCCAGGACTTTCCAATTGCCAGTAATATTCCAACAAGAAAATTCCTGAAAGAAGGAAATGTGTAGTTCTTACAACATGTTATAAAGCTAGCTGATATCAAATAATCTATATTACATGCTCTCAAATACCACACACACACACACACACACACACTCACTCACACACACACACACACACACACACTCTATGGAATGTCCTGATTATGACTGATGATCCTTGATACATTGTTTTAGAAATGCTTCAATTTTTCTCTACAATATAAACTTTATCTATAGAATCTGTTATTATAGTTTGTTATGAAGTAATTTGTTTCTAGTCCTGTAGTTGTAAGAGCAATTTTTTTTAAAAGGGGGATAGTTAATGAGTCAATTGAACACATTATAATAGATGTCTTTTGCTTTGATGTTGACAGAAATAAATTACACATCACTATTTGTAGTAGTACATTAAAATATCATAAGGAATTTTAATAAGACTAATGATTGGAGTAATATCACTAACTTCTTGAATATATTGTAGAAATTCTAAATATTTGGAATCATTAAAATTAGAAGAAAACATATTTTGTGTTTTTGAGGGTATAAATGGTTATGAATATAATCAGTTTATGTTCTTAATTTAGACTTGATTTTGGGGGATATGTCACAGTGCTCAATTTTGCACTAAAGATTACTTTATGAAGGTAATTTTTCACTCACAGTTGGCAGATTCGCATTGCCCTCATCACAGTCACCACCCTCCCCACGATTTTCTTTCTCTGTTACTGTGTGCATATTTCACTCATTGGGCGCCTTCCTCACATTGGAAGCCCCATTCCTGCCCCTGCTTTCCTTCAAAGTTGTATTCTGTTAGAAAGTCATAGATAAATTGATGTACTTTGTAATTGTGTGATTTCTTTCCCTAAC
The DNA here is from genome assembly GCF_000151885.1 of Dipodomys ordii. Classification (NCBI taxonomy): domain Eukaryota; kingdom Metazoa; phylum Chordata; class Mammalia; order Rodentia; family Heteromyidae; genus Dipodomys; species Dipodomys ordii. The sequence goes on along the minus strand of NW_012267414.1, from coordinate 1,256,184 downwards.
TCTAAAGCCATTTTGAAGGCTCAATTTGACGCACTTCCTCATAAGCACATATGCCCATATATTATTTTCATAAATCCTCACAAAGATTAGTTTGCCACAAGTATCCTCTGATATTGTAAGTAATTTTATTCACTTGCTCCACTGAACAAAGGAAGAAATAAACATTAGAAATAAAATAAAAATAAATAAGGAGGCAATAAGAAAAATCTCAATAAAACTACCCACTGCCTTCTGAACATGTAAATACATTTGAGAAGCTCTTAATGAGACTAACCCAGTAAAATGAGAAAAGATGAAGGTAAAGGAAAAAAAAGAAGTGGAATTACAACATATACCAAAGACAAAAATGTAAGAGAATATCAGAAAACTCTATTATACTAACAAAGTAGGTAATCAAAAAGAAACAGATAAATTTCTGCAAACATACCAGCTACCCAAATGGAATCATGATGAAGTAGAAAATATGAACATAACAATAGGAAACAAGAAAATTGTATTATACAGTAACCACAAAGCAAAAAAAGGAAACAGAAAACAAACGATGTTGAATTGTATCAAACGATTAAAGAAGAATAATTGATTCACTTTTCAAATTCATGTTTAAAAGAATTGTGAAGGAGGCTTCTCACAAACTTAGTTTATGAGCCAGAATCATCCAGATAACAAAACCAGAGAAGAATACCAAAATAGAGCCACAGGCCATGAACATCTGTGAAGACTTTAATGAAATTTGAGCAAATCAGACTCAGAGCATGGCAGGGATCACACACCACGTTCAGCTGGGATTTACCTCAGGCTGAAGAGAGGTTTCATGTCATGTAAATCGATAGCTGCGGTAGACAACATAGAACAAACGTCATGCGGTCCTATCGATGCTGCAGGAGAAACGTTTGACCGGATCCAGGATGCTTTCATGCTAAATATTCCGAGCAATCTGATCTATGAGGAACTGGCCCCACTGTAACCCAGATGCTGTGTCTCCTCAACCCAGAGAAGCCGCCTTTCTTTCTCTGACATCAAGAGCCAGACAATCGAGGCGTCCGTGCCCGTGCTGTGACTGACCTTCAGTCCCACCCTCAACATCCTCTCCATGGCAATTAGACAAAAAGAAAAGAAAACGAAGAAAGGAAGAGCATCCAAAGCAGAAAAAGAAAGGAAGAGCATCCAAAGCAGAAAAAGAAAGGAAGAGCACCCAAAGCAGAAAAAGACATGAAATCAGCTTTGCAGCTGGCTTGGTGTTAAATATACAAACCCTAACGAGCCTATCAAAAGTTGTTAAAAACTACTAAACAAATTTGCTAAGTCTCAATAATCTAGTTCAGTGCAAAAGAAAATCAATTGCACGTATAACCACTAGTAACTATGCTTATAGCCATTAATAATGTTTTGAAAAGAAATTCTAAAGATCCCATACATAATACTATCTAAATTCTTAAATATAATAAGATGGAAAAATTGTACACTGAAAAGCATAAGATATTAATGAAATAAATGGAAGATGACACAAATAAATGGAAAGATAGCCCATGTTCATGGATGAGTTGAATATTGTAAAAAGAAGAAAAAAGCTTACTACTACTGACCAATCACAGGGAATTCCTTTCCAAACTCCAATGGCATTTTCCCAGAAATCAAAAGTCAATTCTAAATTGTGAACACAACCCATAACCCTGAATAGCTAAAGCAACTGTGTAAGTCGTGCATTCTAATTGTATGTTTTTGGTGAGGAGGGAGATTATAAAATACGTAAGTGAAGCACGTGGAATAATAAGTAATGAAGGTGCGTCCGTCCCCACCTGTGCATGCCGTCGGCTTTCCTTCAGAAGTGAGCCCCGCAATGCAGCCGTCAGGGGACCGGTGGATGGTCACGGTGCCATTAAGCTTACGCCAGTCCATCATCAAGGATAGAATCGGATTGGGAGTAAACCGAAAATGAGTAAGGACAAAATAAGGACAACTCAAAGAAGAAGCAAGCCCACAGGACTCAGCTGACAACTAATGCGACTTGTATCAGTACAGGTGGAAAAATCCTCCCGGCCCCCCGTGTTGTTTAAGCTTACAGTAGAAAGAATTTAATGACGTGTATAAGAAGAATACTGGAGAAGAATCTCCGAGTAAAGTTCTCAGCAGTTACTGGAATGGAGGGGCCAGCAGCCACGGCTGGCGGGACCTGAGAACACAGATACTTGTGTGGACCAGGAGGAGCGCGCGGTGTGGCCGGCTGCATTTAGGGAATGAAGAGTTAGACAGGGGACATCATCAAGCCACACGTATGCACAGTGGCATGTGCAGAGCGCACGTAGGTAGGGAAAGTCCCCCTGCATCAGTACCGCAGGGCAATACAACTTCAATCCATCCCTGATCATTATCCCAGCAAAGACATGAAGTCAACCCATTTTGTATAGCAGACCAGAACCCAAAAGACAGTTTCCGGCAAATGCAAGTGTGACAGCGATTAGCCCACAAAAGACGGATGGGTCTTAAAGGCAGGAGAATTCAAAACAACCGAAGTGAACTGAAGAATGGCACGGCAGAGACGCTCCCGGCTGGTGGACGGCGAGGAGGGCCAGAAGCAGAAGGGCAGCCGGAGACCTGAGCCCGAACCCGGAAGGTTCCGCCGCTCACTCTCATTAATTAATCGACTCAATTATTTAAGAGCATCAATATTTAATTGTTTAGGTGGGTGATATGTAAGTTTCAATCAATCTCATCAGAAGGCTGAGTCATAAGAATTTTTTTTTAACCACAGCTACCCAGATCTGCCCACGTGAGCTCTGTCCTTCTGTTCCAGTGGTCATGGGCTTTTCTGGTTTGGGATGGCTTTGCTTTCCTTTGCATTGCTGTGGCTTGGTTAGGGGTGAAGGGGTTGTGTACTATCTCACTTCTGAGCCCCACAAAACATTCCCGCCTTGTCTTCTAAAATATTCCCACTTCAAAACCTAGGCTCAACGATTTCTCCAAACAGCTGTACAATCCCCACATGTTGAGTCAAAGATATTTGTATATTTCTTCTCTATTAGTCTTTTCCAAGTTAAGACATGGCTTTTTTTCTACATCTGATTGCAGTTAAAGAATAACCATTATAATATAAAAGCCATTCCCCACACTAATAGAGAAATATAGGATTGTTAGGATCATTAGAAATAGAAGCATGACTCTAAATCAACCCTTTTAAGACTGGCAAACGTTTTAGGTACCTTGTGGTTGTTGATACATTACAGAGTGCTACCCCAGACCTTCTATGGTGTTCAACCTCACTCAGTCACTGAACAAGGAAGTACCATGAAGTTGTCTGTTAATATTGTCACCTTTCAGTACAAGATACAAGACCCTGAATACTAGATTCAGAGGCTGTAATTTAAGTTCAGATTTATTAGATTCTCAAACAAAAATTCTTGTATGTTAAAGATTGTCATGTGGGCTCTATATGTGTGGGGGAAAAACAAATCAAATCCTCTTTGTTACTTCTGCATCAAAATAATTTGATTTAATGTTAATATCTAAAGGTCCTTCTAAACCGTAAATGCTCTGATTTCCCCAGTTTCTGTAACAGAGTTAGATGCCTTTGCTTCTATATTGCTTTTGCATCCTGTTTATTTGTGCAGTAAGGACTATCGTACAGACTCAGTTTTTATTTATGTGTCTCTCTTTAGAGGATTTAGTCACTTCTGTAACCCAGAGCAACTGCTTATACAGGTCATAAAAATATGAAAAATTTAGTTCAATGATTAAGTAAATGAACCAGTGAAAGATGAAAGGCCCTCATAAGCAAAATACTTTTTCAATCATGTTTTAAAGTTAAAGAGAGTTAAATAACATTTCTTGTAACATTTTTTTCAGATTTTGGATAATTTCATAGTGTTGACATAAAAATTAGATGAGTTAACTAATGTCAATAACATGGAAGTGGCAGAAGTATTTTCAATAGCAGCAGAAAACGGGTATTTCTCTGATTTTATTTGCTAAAGTATTTATAAAATACAATACTCGGGGGAGAAACAAATGTTGATTTCTAAGCAACAGAAATTTACATAGGGTAATTGATTTTTATTTCAATCCAATTTTGCTCACATATATTTGCAGCATAATTTATGGCGGCTCCGTTTGGAAATACTTATTGTATTTTAAAGGCAGATTGGTAGAGATCAGCCAGGTTCTCTGCTTAACTTATCTAATGCCTGAGCTTTAATTGAGTTTATCCATCAAAGTCGGATTTCATTTGGAGAGTGGATGTCAGAATAAAGCACTTAGCAATGACTCGGGGAGGACTTTAAATTAACTAACAATGGAACCTTGGGACAAAAAGTCTCTATCTGTAGCCTACTTTGAACTTTGAAAACTGTTTAATATTGAGTGATACTCAAGTTTTAACTGAAAGTAGCATCAGTATAATTTTCAGGTATATGACAGAAGGGCATTAAAATCAATCCACATAAATGTCCCGCCATGCCAATTTGTGTTAGAATGCAGACTTTAAACATCTTCTGTTACAAACTCATATACTACTTAATATGCTTTTGGTTGCACAGTTAGCACACTTTGACGAGGCTATAAATGGTGTCATCGGATATAAAATTCCCTCCTCTGACAGTTTCAACAGCAGTGTCCTACACAAGGGAACGTGTGGTCTGTATTTTCTGAGCAATTTCATTTTTCATAACCAGTGTGGATGTTTTCCCAGCCTGAGAAGCCACTGGAGAAGCGGATGACTTTGGCAGATGGCAGATTGGTACACACCTGGGCCCGTGACTGGGTCTGTCAGGGTAGGAGAAGCCGGCAGGATCCTCCAGCTTCTCACCTTACGCCTCTAGCATGACTCAGGCCCAAGGAACCCAGGGGGTGGCTCCCCTCGGGCACATGCAGAAGACAGGGAGGCCAGCTCCTCAGGAGGCTGAGATCCAAGGGGCACAGACAGGCTCGGGACAGCACCCAGGCCTCAGTGCAAGCACCAAGTCCTTCTAGGGTGTTACCACAAGCTTACCAGTGTGGTGGAATTCATGGTGTTGGGTATATATTCTGCGCACTCACACACACACACAAACATGCACACACACACGTACACATACAAACACCCACACACGCACACACATACACACACGCATGCACACACACAAACATGCACATACGCATGCACACGCACAACACACATACACAAACACACATGCACACACATACACACACACACTCTCTCTCTCTCTCACACACACACACACAGAGGCTCCGTGGCCGACTGTGACAAAGTCCTCTGGGAAACCGTACCCCAGTGTCTTCTTGCTTTTGGTTTTCTAAGTGTGTTCAATGGTGTGCTGCCCATCGACCGTCGACGTCCTAGAAGGACTTCTTGGGACGCCATGATTTTATTTTCCTCTTTGAATAACAAGGTCACATTTATCAAGACACAAAGCCTGAAATGCAGTAAGTGCTCTGCCTCTCCACTCCCACCCCCCGCACTGAATCCACAGAGTAGTCGACCGGAAGAATCGTTCATTTTAATGTTTCGTGACTGGGACCCATCTCCAGTGATGTGTCTGCGGCTCCTTCGGTTTCCGCAGTGTGATGACGCTGCGGAGCCTCAGGTACACTGCAGTTTTGGAGACGATGACAAAGCTGCACAACGGTGCCTGCAGACTTCAGTTTCCACAGACTTTGACTTTCCTGTCCCCATCAACCTTTCACAGGCAAGGGGGAGGGCAGTTTGCGAAGTGGAGCCTTTCAAATTTTCTGACCAGGTTGTCCTCGACCCTAGACCCTCAGGATCGCAGCTTCCGGTATCTGGGATTACAGGCATGAGACGCCATGCCGGGCTGGAGGGTTTTAGCCTACCATTTGAGTCCCTGTCCTTATTCCACTTCTTTCCAGGTTGCCTTAAAAATTTCCAACAAAAGTAGCTAGTTTCTAGTTAATACACACACACATAAATATGACTATATGCATCATAAAATTATAAACTGTCCATATTCTTGTACATATGCATAATAGCTCTATATGGTTTTCTACCAGAATAATATCATCCCCTACTCATTCTTTTCATCTCATATATACATATATGTATGTATGCATAAAGTGAAATACTACATTCTTGTATAGTTCAACCTTTTGAGACCATCAAACCAAAAAGTCATTGTTCCCCTGTTCATCGACAGATTTTCAGTAGACAGTTTGTCAGTATGGTTAGGTCTTCAGCGGTTTAATCTAATGCTTCACTTTAATTCTCTGAAGCTGCAGTTTTTCTGTCTTATTAATGAAGGAATTGGAGGACAGGCACCTGACATGGTTACTCAGTATTTCCAGCAAACCAGTAGCAAAGCCGGGAATGGAATCTAGCAAGCCTGGACCCAGCCCCGCCGCTGTCCACTGTCGGTGAAATTAAACCCTGCTCACTTCCCCAGGGGAAATGGGAAGTCCTGAGAGCACGCTACGTGTCCTCACTGCACGCACACACAGAACGTGAGCTCTGATAAACACCACCTTCTACTTCATACCATATACGCTGTGTGCACATCAATCCAAGGAAGGAATCCTTTTGCCTTTGTGTACCCACACCTGTACATTTCTGTGTTTGTAAGAGGTGCGTTTTTATTAAACGGGCCGTTGGGGGGGGGTTTTTTCGGGTTTTTTTGCCGGGGGGTTGCGGGCGGTTGGGGGTCACCCTTTGGCTGCTGCCAGCAAGGGCGTGACTGCCTGCGGAACAGAGGGCCCCAGCGCACAGCCTGAAGAGCACAGCAGAGCCCAGCCTCTCCCCTCTCCAAAGGCCACACTCAGACGTGGGCTGAGAGGATCAGGCCTGGCTGGGGCCTCCCCGCCAGGCCGCAGGGCAGCTCAGTGAACTGCCAGGGGAAAGGACTTGGGCGCGTGGGACAGTGATGCCCTTGTTTGCACCTGGTACCTCATAGTCCACAGGACGCGATGGGCAGGACCCAGCGCGCACTGCTGCGCGCCAGGCCGGGATTTCTGCCTCACTTGTCTGTGCTTCTGTCCTGTTTTCAACAAGGACGCCATATCTGCTTCTCTACTGGGAGATGTGAGCCAAGCAGCTCTGCTATAGAAGAGTTTCTCCCGATGACAAAAAATAACGGACAAATGACTACGAGGAATGATGAGTCAGTTCCCTGCCTCTAGCACAAGACACTTGCTCAAAGCAGGCGCGATCTTCCGCGTGGTGACCTCCTGAACTAACTGATGGAGCCGACATGTATTTGTTTTTTTTTCAGTTCTTTTTTTTATTTTATTTTATTTTATTTGTGAACATACTGTACAGAGGATAATGCGTACATTTCTTACCAAGCATTGCAGCCTCCTCCTTTGTTTACCCTTCCCATCCCTTCCCAGCCTCCCCCCCTCCCCCCATCCCAATCCTTCTCCTTCCCCGCTCCCCCCCACTCCCTTCCCCCCCCCCGCACTGACGTTGTAAAGCTCGTTTTGGACATGACAACTTGTACATCTCATTGTTGCATCAGATCCACCTGTATCCTTAAACAACAGTTTTTTCCCCCTCTCCTCCACAAGTTATACTGACATCAAATATAGTGAAAGCAGGGGTTATACTGTGGGGGAGGGACATACAAAGCAACAAAGAGATAATCTTATAAATGCGTTAGAAACACATGCATGAAAGAAAAAACATTAAAATACATATCTAAGGGTTCATTTTCCTGACATCACATTATCTGACCTTTTCCGCTTGACTCATACATATACTAGATATTGCAAATAAGGGAGACCATGGGACCTATGTTTCTTTGGGCCTGGCTTAGACCACACTAAAGCTACCAGCACAACTATGTTCATTGCAGCATTATTTACCATAGCTAAGATATGGAACCAACCCAGATGCCCCTCAGTAGATGAATGGATCAAGAAAATGTGGTATATATACACAATGGAATTCTATGCCTCCATCAGAAAGAATGACATTGCCCCATTTGTTAGGAAATGGAAAAACTTGGAAAAAATTATATTAAGTGAAGTAAGCTGACATGTATTTGGAGCGCGCACTTTCTGCTGCTGAGGTGAGTGAAGGTCATCCCCGGTGGCCAGGGGAACGAACGGAGCCAGCAGGAGCCATTCTTGCTGTGGGCATGCAGACACCCTCATGGAAAAATGACCCCCCAATTCTCAATAGCCCCCTATTTTTGCTTTCATGTTTGAGCAATGTTTGGTTAGAATGGGTCCCAGTCGGCAGGTCGGCTTGGTTTCCTCACAAAGCTCACAGGGAGCAGGCCACGCCCGTCACGTGGCAGGGCTGCCTGTCCCCACCAGCCTCAAGCCGGAGATGCCGCAGCCCCGACCTGCTCCCTCCCTCCACTCTCCCTGGTCACGCTTGTCCTCCAAGGTCTGCGGAGGACGGAGTGTGCATTCCTCCTCCTGGGTACGCGCTCTCTGTCTCTCTCTCTGTCTCTCTGTCTCTGTCTCTCTCTCTCTGCCATGTTGATTTTTAATTTGCCTCCTTTGTATAGATTGTTCTCAGGTCCTAATGAAGGTGTGGCCATGATACTACCAAGGGAAAAGGAATATAACACTGACTAGATTTATGATTTTCAACTGAAAAATCCCTAGGTTTTAGAAAAAAGAAAAATCCCAGGAGCCATGCAGGCCTCACACTCAGCCCCCAGAGTGGCTCAGGCACTGGATCACAGGCATGTGCCACCAAAAAATGACTCCGTGGCCAGCGGTGAGCCGGAGTGCAGCCGTCTGTATCCTCAGACTCACAAAGGAGCAGACGTTTGGACTGAGCCGTGAGGTTCAGTGCTGCTATTTCCAACACATTTCCCTAAACTATTCCATCTAAACTTTATAGCGTTTGCTTTTAAGTCCTTTTTTGTTTGTTTCTAACGCCAGACTGTGTTGACGGTGATGGATTAGTTAGCAATTGATTATTTGGTTTTAATCGGTCCTGATGAATAAAAGCTAAAGCTGTTCCTCCTTTCATGCTCTTTGAGAACAAACACATTGAATCACATCAGGCTCAGTTTTGAGAACCAAAATGTATCAAGAAAAACAAGAAATTTAAGCAGCTGTGAGGAAGATCCATTAATATTGAACAGGACGTAAGAACTAACCTCAGGAGCCTGCCCGCACGCAGAGGGAATTCAACCGAAAAACTCCGCCCGGATTTAGGCTGCTTTCCAGGGTTAAAAAGAAAAATTGAATCAATCATTCCTATCAGTTCTAACTTTGAAGGACTTCAGTGTTTCCTTCCAGATTCTCTTCATGCATTGATTACAGTCATTAGAAAATTATTCAACCGTGATATCACATGATATCTGTAAAGTATCTCATGGGAGCAATGCTCCTTGGCTCACAGATGGCCATAAAAGTAGTATGTGATTTAAAGTGTGTTTCCTTGTCCACCCCTCAAAACCAACAGAAAACCAGAATGAAGGGATGGGGGGGGATAAAATTTCAGATCACTTTATTATGAAAAAGGGAAAACCACAGGTGTGTCTTTCTCCATCCCACAGGTGTGTCTTTCTCCATCCCACAGGTGTGTCTTTCTCCATCTCCCATTCTCAGTCAGCACTGCAAGGAACGGATTCCAGTGTGGTCTAGCTTTGCCACTTAAAACCGCATTCGCATCCAAGAGCCTCACCATTCCCACAGCTGTCTTTAATCGTTGTGGGCTTAAAGGAGAAAATACCCACCCTGGAGCAGGGTGCCTGCTAAGTAAGTGATCATCAACATGTAAACGACTAGTCACCGAACACACACAATACATCAATGAGCAAACGGCCAAGTGAGCACAACAGCATAGATTCAGTTACGCGGTGCATTTTATCTTTCTCACCTGATCCCTAGAGAATAGGTATGCATGAATATATATATATATATATATATATATATATATTCCATTATAGCATATACACACACAAGATTATCCACAAGATAAAACTATCAACTCACCAACACATCTCCATATTTGGATTCAGGCATGCTTTGGTTTGCTTATAGCAAAACATTTTCTATGTAAATGAATTGCTATTTTGAAATTGTATTCTTGTCAAATGTATAATGCATTTGAAATAGCTGGGATTCATCCGATAATAGTGTATCATTTCACAGGCCTGACCTTCATTAAGAAAAATGCAGAACATCATTAAAATGTGTGAAGAATAATTTAAATTATGATTTTTTGTAGAATAAAAAGAATTTGTCATATTTATAACAAGTACAGACTCAGTAACAACAACAACAACAAAATAATATTCATTTCAAAAATTATTTCACAGAGAACAGCAAAAACTTCTTTCCAGTGTTAATTAGTTTGGGAACTGAAGGTAGGGTGAGAATAGGCAAAAAAAAAATTGGAAAACATATACTTTCATTGCAGAATGTTAATTTTTAAAAGAAAGTCCTTACTAAGCTGGCTGCTGTCTAGCTTTCCAATTTGTCTCCATTTCAGTTCTCTGTGTTATTAGTTAAAAAGAGTATCCTAGCTAAGCGTGGTGGCTCAGGTCTGCATTCCTAGCTCCTCAGGAGGCTGAGCACTGAGGATAGTGGTTTGAAGCCAGCTGGGGCAGAATGGACTGAAAGACTCTTGAAGAGCTTCCACATTTTGATGCATTACAAAGAATAAAATAAAAGAGCATTCCTGGAGCGCAGAGACACGCGTCCATCATTCCAGCGGCTCCCTCCACGGCCGCCAGGACCACTCGGCTTCAGTGCCATGTCAGCAGAGGTGTTGAAACGTAGAAAAGATCAGAGGTTTTGGAGCCAAAGGAGCTGTGCTTTGGGGGACTTTAGAAAGCCAAAGAGATGCTAAGGAAAACATCATTCAAATCAATCGGTCTAATTATGTTAAATAATAACCATTCATTGCATGCTTATTCTCTACTGAGTGATCCCCAAGTTATCAACTGCTCAACGTAACTCAAGGAAAGCTCACCTTTCCAAGGTCAGAGCAGACCAGAAATATACATTAAAAATAAACAAAAGAGGATGTAAATGGTAGCTAAATAACTGGAATATTTTCCCAAATAGAAGAGTTAATTAGTGATAAAGTTTTAGGACATTTTGAAATACTTTTTCATGAGTTTTTCTGTCTATTTTTTATCTGATTGCATTAGATATTCATGAAAGAAATTTTGTGCCATTTAAGAGGCAGCATGCATTTATCAGTCACCATATAAACCAGAGATGCACAGATCTGTGTGCTTTCCCTTCTGTGTGTGTACAGGTGTGCATGTGCGGGTGTCTGTGTGTGTGCTTGCACGCACACTTTCTTTCTGTGATTATGTAGTGCTTCCCTATAGCTCGGGAGCAACAAACGCATTTACCACGTTTGTTTCCAGATCCATCGCTTCAGTCATGAATGTGGAGTTTATCATTTTGAGCCGTCTCGGGTCTGAGAAGACGGGGTAGGCCCCGTGTGTGCGCTGGGTGAGAGCGGGAGGCGCCACCGCGCGGGCCCTCGTGGGACCTGCCTGGCGGGGACATGGTGTGATGTCAACGAGGAGAGCCACGTGAGGCACGGAACCTGGCATCACGTGAAGGCCGAGCCAAAGTGACCAAAGCAAGAACACGCCGGCGGCTGAGTGAAATAAGAACCTGCCGTGGTTGCTTCCGTCTTGTTTTTTTTAACCTATACTTTTTGTGCCTTCTCTTTTTTGGTTCTGGCCTCGAACGCAGGACGCTGCACTTGCTGGACCAGCCCTGAGCCTCTGAGCTGCAGCCCAGCACGTTCGGGTGTTTTTTGATATTTACAACTGTTGCAAGTCGCATCTTAATACAAAACACTGTGTGCTTGGTGCCAGCATCGAGTATTTGTTCTTCCTCTGCCTGGCACAATCCTGCAGAGTTATTCTGTAGGAGGGTAATAGCTAGCAGTCAAACGAGTTGATTTATTTTTCAGTGTCTGCTCCTCAGAACGGCAGCATTTGTTTTCAAGTGATATTTAAGATGTCGGAGGGGCCTAATATAGCTCCTGGGGCTGTGGCCCACGTGCAGCGCATGAGGCCTGCCCTTTCGCCAGCCTGCACATCACACTGTTATTTGTTGGAAGTACGAGCAGAGCCACGAGGCTGGAAGCATCTGGCATACAGATGGAGAATTGTGGGTACGAAAATATCATCTCTATTTTGGTGGAGTAATGAATGCCCCTGCATATGCTGTCTTTGAACAAGAAAGTCGGATGGTGTTGTGCAAAGACTGAGAAGTAAAAGCTAGTGTTTCTGTCAACTTGGGAAAAATCGAGCAAAACGCATTTATGGAGGCATGTGAGAAAAAGGTAGGTCTGTGAATGGACGTAAGGCTTCATACACGGCTTCCAGACTCGAGCAGTAGTTGGCGAGGTGTGATCTGCGTGGGGAGCAGCTGTCGTGGAGTGGGAGAGATGAACGTCATCATGGAGAGACGGATCCTCTCCCCACGCCTCCTGTCCACACCCAGCAGCACAGACGAGCAGCCCAGAAGGATGCGAGGTCCGATCATCCCGGGAGGCCTCCACCTGGCTACAGATCCGAGGAAGAATAGCCACATCTCACAGACTACCCAAGTCCTGGGGACGTCACAGAAACTCAGATGTTTGGTGGAGAATCACCCCCACACTGACCAAATTCTGAATGTCCAGCCACTGCCCAGCCTTGGATCCTTCAGATTGCGCCTTCACTGGTTTTCACAGGATTTGAACCTGTGGCTGATCCTCTCCAGCACGGACAGACCTGGAATCCATTGCAGATCTTTGTGTTGTGTGGAGGAGGGAGTACCTCATGAACAAGCTGTCCAGCACTGAAGACGGAGGAGGCATCGAGGCGCTGCATGTGAGTGCATGTGAGCGCATGTGAGTGCATGTGAGCATGTGTGAGCACGTGTGAACACTTGTGAGCATGTGTGAGCACCTGTGAGTGTGTGTGAGCACCTGTGAGTGTGTGTGAGCACCTGTGAGTGTGTGTGAGCATGTGTGAGCACTTGTGAGAGCGTGTGAGCATGTGTGAGCACGTGTGAGCATGTGTGAGCGTGTGTGAGCACCTGTGAGTGTGTGTGAGCGCGTGTGAGCCCTTGTGAGAGCGTGTGAGCACGTGTGAGTGTGTGAGAGCGTGTGAGCATGTGTGAGCACTTGTGAGTGCATGTGAGCACGTGTGAGCACGTGTGAGTGCATGTGAGTGTGTGAGTGCGTGTGAGAGCATGTGAGCGCGTGTGTGTGTGAGCGCGTGTGAGTGTGTGTGCTCTGTGCTCCTGCGCTGCACCAGCGAACACTCAGAAAGTGCGGCACCAGTGAGAAAGGCGTGCAGGCTGCCAGAAGGACGGGGTCACGCAGTGCCAGCCCCTTGTCAATAGGAAAGTAAATGATGAGCAAAAGAAGGGGCTGTCTGATGATGAATCCATGCTGTTCAAATCTAATGATCTGCTTTTAAAGATTTCCCATTTGCACTTGTTTGTTTCCCCCTCCTTTCCAGGGACACAGTAGTCTGGAAAGATTTACTCGATCTATATCTATATTTAAGCATTTTATTCAAAAAGGGAGATAAATGGATCCATCAGCTTCAGAAATTTCACTGAAAGTCTCCTCAAAGTCAAACACGGGGACTAAATGTAGAACAGTGAGCAGTGCAGACTCGTGGCAGACGGTTCCTATGAACTTTACACATCGGTGTCTTACGTTTGTTCCTCTCACTACTCACCTCTTGTCATTATTTTTCTTTGTTCATTAGTTTTCTGGCAGTAGGCAATTGTCTGGCGAAGATGCTTGTTACTCCGGGTTAATTCTGGGAATTGCATCGTCAGGCCCATGTTTGCTTCGTAGACAGCACAGCCGGGCTTCCTCTGGGAAGCGACGATGGTGAAGGTATAGCCTTGCCCTCCTCTCCCTGCACACGCCTCAGGACAGCTGTCAGTCTTCTTTGTAGAATGGAAGGAAGTACCTTCTGTTCGATGGATTTGATTGTTTCCACACCCTAGCTTCTCCATGTTCCAAACAAAAGTGTCAGTCTACATTTCACCAACAAGAGGCTGAGTCATTCACCTCGATTGCCAACGTACATGTATTTTTGCTTGATAACAAAGAAAACTTTTTTCTGTAAACATTTAGTCAAAGTAAAAATGGTCAGGTATAAGGTATTTACTCAATTATGCTAGTAAACAACAGAGCCAGAATAAGTAATTGGAGGACAATATATACTTTGCAGCTACTGATGTGACATAACAATGTGGTGACGCATGTGAGACTGGCATTTTTTATATATTGTCCAGTGCAATTTTCCACCATTTTGTGGAGAAAATTTGAACTCACATCTGTAAGAGACTTAGGCCTGCGGGTTTCCTTTCTGTGTGCCATTGTCTAGTTTCATAGTAAGGGAAGTGCTGATCTCAGAACGAGTTCAGCAATGTTTTTTTCTCTTTCATTTCTGAATGGTTTTAGAAAAATTGAAATTAATTTTTCCTTAAATATCTTGTAGAATTCATCTGTCACAATGCATTCATATTAAGAATATATAAGGGATTTTATAAGTGAAAAACACACACAAAGAAAATAATCTGAAGAACTAAACACTCTTAAAAATGTCTTTCTCAGGTACACAGTAGTCTAGAAAGATTACTCAATCTGCATCTAATTTTAAGCATTTTATCAATGGAAAATAAAGATACACAGGTAACCAACAAATATATGAAATCACTCAGTTTCACCAATCATCAGAGAAATTCACATCAAAATCACAATGATATTTCATCTACCCACAGAAACTAACACATAGGGCTGCACCAATGCCCCAGTGACGGAATGGATCCTATTTACACATGGAATCCCAGCGCTGCCGACTGCAGTCCCAGAGACGGAACAAGGTAAGACCACGATGAACTCACAGGAGATGAGCACAGGCAAAGCAAGTCCTCACTCACTCATGGGCACCAACCGGTCCCCTTGAAGGAGCACAGACTGGAGCAGTGGACAGAGGAGATGGGGAGGGGAAGGGACACTGACAGGGCCTTGTCAGGGACAGAAAGGGGGGTGGTGGGAGAGATAAGGGAGGGGGGAGGGAGGTCCTGGGAAGAGGAGAGGACTGGCGTGACCAGCGCATGGCCTGACATGACCAGTGCGTGGAATGGCATGACCAGTGCGTGGCCTGACATGACCAGTGCGTGGCCTGGCATGACCAGTGCGTGGCCTGGCGTGACCAGTCACATTGATTTGTACTAAACAGTGTGCCTGAAGTTCCGATGACAACAAGAAGACTGTCTGGAGTGACCCTGGCGGACGAGGCGGCGTCCCGCCGCTGTGTGTTCGCACCCCTGCCCGTCGGAGTCACCGCACTCCCGTGACATGCGCAGACCCTGCCCCGGAGCTCACCGGATGGACTCCAGCTGACACACAGCGCGTCTC
Source organism: Dipodomys ordii (assembly GCF_000151885.1). Taxonomy (NCBI): domain Eukaryota; kingdom Metazoa; phylum Chordata; class Mammalia; order Rodentia; family Heteromyidae; genus Dipodomys; species Dipodomys ordii. The sequence continues at coordinate 1,240,871 of NW_012267414.1, read as the reverse complement.
CAGCGCTGTCCATCCAGCGCGTACAGAACCGCCCTCCGTCGAGACCAGCCTGTCTGTCTGTCTGATAATCACTCCCACGACCCAGACCACGTCCACGCGCTTCTCAGCCTCACACTGGCCCCGCCCACACGCTATATCCCGCCTGCACACCGGGCCCGCCCACACGCTGCGCCCCTCCCACACACCGGGCCACACCCACACACTACGCCCCGCCCACACACCGGGCCATGCCCACACACTACACCCCGCCCACACACCTGGCCACGCCCACACGCTGCGCCCCGCCCACACACCGGGCCATGCCCACACACTACACCCCGCCCACACACCTGGCCACGCCCACACGCTGCGCCCCTCCCACACACCGGGCCACGCCCACGCACTACACCCCTCCTACACACCAGGCCACGCCCACAGCCTGGCCCTGTCCTCAAGCCAGACCACGCCCACATGTGTCCATGCCCCAACCTACCACCTGACCACACCCACGGACCACGCCCACCTGTATGACCACGCCCACACATGGCCACACCCATCGGACTGTGCCCACACGTGACCACGCCCACCTGGTCAGGCCTACGTGGCCACACCCACTATCTGGCCACGCCCACACACCTCCCCCCCCCCCAGGTCTGGCTCGGAGCCCCTCCTCCTCCGGCCAGACGGTGCTCAGCCGTGCGTGCGGGCCGTGGTCGCCAGAACACCACCACAGCAACAGCAACGGCACCAGTGAGCTTCCGTCTCAGCTCCGATCAGCTGCGCGCCCTGGGTGTGCAACTGAGAAAGGAGAAGGGATCGAAGACAAATGTCACAGCTGCGCTGCAGGAACAGTCATGATCCGCCAACAGAGCAACACACACCGCTGCAGAGCAAGGGTCGACCGTGGGGAAAGGAAGACAAAGCCAGCGCCCGAAGGAGCCCGCGCAGCTTCCACCGAGCACCAGACAGACAGAACCGAGGACTGGGGGTCAGGATCAAAACAATGTGCCGAGGGACAGGAGCCCACGGGTGCATGTACACATGCGCACGGATTCATGTGTACACACGGAAAAACACACACATGCACATATGAAAATACACACAAACTCACATGTACATAAATAATACACATGGATTCATGTGTACACATGGAAATACATGCACACTCACATGCACATATGAAAATACACACAAATTCACATGTACATAAATACACGTAAATTCATGTGTACACATGGAAATACACATGCACTCACATGCACATAGGCAAATACACACAAATTCACATGTACATAAATACACACGAATTCATATGTACATATGTAAATATACATGAGTTCTATGCATGCGTATGGACTTATATAAACGTGAATTCTATTGGATGGTTGTGAAATGGTTGTGTAAGGGCTGCATATAAAGAGCAAATTCAATTACAGATTTTTAAATACTATTACCTTGGTGGGGCATTTTTCATTACATCCTTCAATGGTTATTAGTCATGAGTAGTAACTTAATTGCTCCAGCATTAAACATTTATAAACTTTTTAGTTAAATAATGTAAAGAATTTCCTAAGCCTAATTTTGCAGAAAGAAAAATTAAGGAAAATCACGCTTAGCCATGTGACACATTCCAATGATCTCTCTCTCTGCTTTCTCTCTCTGCTCTCTTTCTGTTTCTGTCTCTCTGTCTCCTCTGTCTCTCTTTCTGTCTGTGTCTCTCTCCCATTTCCTTGTACGTGTAAAAGCCTAACTTCACGTTTTCATGAATGCATTTTACAATAATTTGTACACGTGTTATATCCATTATTAAAATTAGAAAAATAAAATTTTACAACTAGATTGAGGTAATCCCTATCAAAAATTATGAAAATTATGAAATCATTAGGGAGTGTAATAAACCACTTATATAGGATTTAATTTAACAAGATAAATGAAAAAGCATTTCAACACCCTTTTTATGTCATACAAACCAAATACAGCATTCTGCCACCTTTTAGGAATAGCATCTCTAAGAAAAATTTAAGACCAATTTATACCTGTTTTTAAAGACAAGTTCTCTCTAGTTAGCTGGGGATGACCTTGAACTCGCGATGCTTCAGCCTCTGCCTCCCGAATGGTAGAGTTAGCAGTGTGCACCGCCACACCTTCAAAGCCACTTTTAAAGCACTTCTTTTGAGTCCCTACTTTGTTTTAAGGGTTTCGGTTGAAGGTGTCGTTGACATAGTTGTGTTCACAGGTGATTGCCTCGGAACTCCGCACAGATTTTAAGGACATGCTTTGTCATTTCACCCAATGGCAAAATTTTGTGGTTATTGTAGAATTTCCCTGGCTGACCCACTCTCCAGTTCTCCTACCCCAGTGTGTGTCCTTGTACAAAGGCATATAGATTTTCACTCATGCACACTCACGTATGCACACATAGTCAGCCTGCCACCCAGTGTATCAAAGTCAGCGTGCTGCAGAGTCAGCCATGGCTGGGGGTCCTCCTCGGTTCCCCTCTCCAGCCCAGCACTCTCCCTCCTGCCACTGGCCACCAGCGTACATCTACCATAAGTGTTTGTAATTCTGAAATGCGTTGTAGGACTCATGAATCATGTGAGGAGTCCACTTTCTTCCTTTGGGATAACGTCCTGATTATTCATCCAAATTGCTGTCTCTCTCAGTAGCCTGTGTCTCTTCTTTGCCGTGTTGTATTTTATGGACTCTAGGGACCATAGTTTAGGCATCAGCTGCTGCAGGACATCTAAGTGGAGTCTCACTGCAAATTTCTTCCACGTTCACACGGTGATTTTAATAGAAGAACAGGGGCCAAATCCTGACCTAGAAACGGGTCCCTGTCAGGATTTTCCTCACAGGATGCACTGGGCTGAGGTAGCACAGGGAGAAGGTGCGTGAGAGCCACACACCGAGGATTAGAGCCAGAGCTGACCTCTCCTAACTAACACGACCTCCGTGCCCCTGACACGACCTCCATGCCCCTCACACGACCTCTGTGCCCCTCACACAACCTCTGTGCCCCTCACATGACCTCCGTACCCCTCACACGACCTCCGTGCCCCTCACACGACCTCCGTGCCCCTCACACGACCTCCGTGCTCCTCACACGACCTCCGTGCCCCTCACACAACCTCCGTGCCCCTCACATGACCTCTGTGCCCCTCACACGACCTCTGTGCCCCCTCGCACTTACACGACCTCCGTGCCCCTCACACGACCTCTGTGCCCCTCACACGACCTCTGTGCCCCTCACACGACGTCTGTGCCCCTCACACGACCTCCGTGCCCCTCACACGACCTCCGTGCTCCTCACATGACCTCTGTGCTCCCTGACACGACCTCCGTGCCCCTCACACG
>NW_012267414.1:1236117-1236863 GCF_000151885.1 Dipodomys ordii | reverse complement strand
ACGACCTCTGTGCCCCTCACACGACCTCTGTGCCCCTCACACGACCTCTGTGCCCCCTCGCACTTACACGACCTCTGTGCCCCTCACACGACCTCCGTGCCCCTCACACGACCTCCGTGCCCCTCACACGACCTCTGTGCCCCTGACACGACCTCTGTGCCCCCTGACATGACCTCTGTGCCCCTCACACGACGTCTGTGCCCCCTCACACGACCTCTGTGCCCCTCACACGACCTCTGTGCCCCTCACACGACCTCTGTGCCCCCTCACACGACCTCTGTGCCCCTCACACGACCTCTGTGCCCCTCACACGACGTCTGTGCCCCCTCACACGACCTCTGTGCCCCTCACACGACCTCTGTGCCCCTCACACGACCTCTGTGCCCCCTCGCACTTACACGACCTCTGTGCCCCTCACACGACCTCTGTGCTCCCTCACATGAAGCCCTGCCTGGTTGATCGAGGGAGGATGTGGGAGGACACTGGTGGTGTTGCAAAAATGTGTAGAGGACACTGGTGGTGTCACAGGAAGTGTGTCAGAGGACACTGGTGGTGTTGCAGGAAGTGTGTCAGAGGACACTGGTGGTGTTGCAGGAAGTGAGTGAGAGGACACTGGTGCTGACACAGGAAGTGTGTCAGAGGACACTGGTGTTGTCGCAGGAAGTGTGTCAGAGGACACTGGTGTCACAGGAAGTGTGTAGAGGACACTGGTGGTGTCACAGGAAGTGTGTCAGAGGACACTGGTG
>NW_012267414.1:1231676-1235338 GCF_000151885.1 Dipodomys ordii | reverse complement strand
GAGGACACTGGTGGTGTCACAGGAAGTGTGTCAGAGGACACTGGTGCTGTCACAGGAAGTGTGTCAGAGGACACTGGTGGTGTCACAGGAAGTGTGTAGAGGACACTGGTGGTGTTGCAGGAAGTGTGTCAGAGGACACTGGTGGTGTTGCAGGAAGTGTGTCAGAGGACACTGGTGGTGTCACAGGAAGTGTGTAGAGGACACTGGTGGTGTTGCAGGAAGTGTGTCAGAGGACACTGGTGATGTCACAGGAAGTGTGTCAGAGGACACTGGTGCTGTCACAGGAAGTGTGTAGAGGACACTAGTGTTGTCGCAGGAAGTGTGTCAGAGGACACTGGTGTTGTCGCAGGAAGTGTGTCAGAGGACACTGGTGGTGTCACAGGAAGTGTGTCAGAGGACACTGGTGGTGTCACAGGAAGTGTGTCAGAGGACACTGGTGGTGTCACAGGAAGTGTGTAGAGGACACTGGTGGTGTCATAGGAAGTGTGTCAGAGGACACTGGTGTTGTCACAGGAAGTGTGTCAGAGGACACTGGTGGTGTCACAGGAAGTGTGTAGAGGACACTGGTGGTGTCGCAGGAAGTGTGTGGGAGGACACTGGTGGTGTCACAGGAAGTGTGTCAGGGAGGACACTGGTGGTGTCACAGGAAGTGTGTCAGAGGACACTGGTGGTGTCACAGGAAGTGTGTAGAGGACACTGGTGGTGTCGCAGGAAGTGTGTGGGAGGACACTGGTGGTGTCACAGGAAGTGTGTCAGGGGACACTGGTGCTGTCACAGGAAGTGTGTAGAGGACACTGGTGGTGTCACAGGAAGTGTGTAGAGGACACTGGTGGTGTTGCAGGAAGTGTGTCAGAGGACACTGGTGGTGTCGCAGGAAGTGTGTCAGAGGACACTGGTGGTGTCGCAGGAAGTGTGTAGAGGACACTGGTGATGTCGCAGGAAGTGTGTCAGAGGACATTGGTGGTGTCACAGGAAGTGTGTCAGAGGACACTGGTGGTGTCGCAGGAAGTGTGTCAGAGGACACTGGTGGTGTCGCAGGAAGTGTGTAGAGGACACTGGTGGTGTCGCAGGAAGTGTGTAGAGGACACTGGTGGTGTCACAGGAAGTGTGTCAGAGGACACTGGTGGTGTCACAGGAAGTGTGTAGAGGACACTGGTGGTGTTGCAGGAAGTGTGTAGAGGACACTGGTGGTGTCACAGGAAGTGTGTCAGAGGACACTGGTGGTGTCACAGGAAGTGTGTCAGAGGACATTGGTGGTGTGTCAGGGTTCTGGGCCCTCCCTGTGCTCCTTGCATGATCTACCAGAAGCATTTTCTATCTTGTGGAGAGAGTATTTACACGCCCCAATTACACACTCTGTTACCAGCCAGGGTCCTGGTCAGAGAGCGACCGTGTGGCGCTCACAACCTTTTTCTGAAACTCTCTGGTGTTTTTGCATAAATCGTTGGAGCGATGGTGTTCCAAGAGAAACAGACCTGTTGTTTGGCTCCACGTTCTAATAGGAGAGCAAGGACAGTCACCCTTCTCCATTTTCTGCCTCGGTGATACCCCCGTGCTGGGGTCATGAGACCACACGCTTCCCTGTCCATCTGGGCCTGGCTTCGGCCCAGATGCCCTAGCCAACCACACACACACCCAGGCGCAACACCTGGACAAGCCAGCAAGCTATGCCTGATTATACACAAACAGCCTGCCAGACTCCTCCTCATCGTTCATCGAAGACAATATCGGCAAGAGCGCACCTTCCAGTAAAAGGGGCCTTTGCAGCTCAGGCTCAAATAACAAACTGTCTTAACACGCGCCCCAAGTCCTCCCCTAGTCCTTTACGTCATGTCCGCGGTGATTATCACACAAAACTCACCTTGAAGGTGCAGGGCGATCACTCCGTTTACAACCTCATTGCTCATGTGTGATGGCTTCCTTAATTCTTGTAGATACAGCCATTCACTTGACATCTGCTTTGAATTGCAAGGAAAAATATCTTTTCCTTAGCAGACAATCTGCTATAGCTGAGCAGAGGAGCATGTGCTTAATTTCTCCTTTGGTGTGTTTGTGTGTGTGTGTGTATACAAGCATGTACATGTATGTGTGAACATATATATATATATATATATATATATATATATGCTTATTTTTTAAACCACTTGCTCATCTAGTTTCTGTTACAACTGCAATGCACAGCAGTTGTGAGCAGGTAAATGAAGTCTCTTTTGATAGAATCAGAGTTCCTTGAATTTCTCTCAACATGTTCAAAATACTCTTGTGGTAAAGGAAAGTCTTCAATGCTCTAAATTTTCTAACCTCTCTTTGAAAACAAACTTGTCAAGTGGAGAGGACCACATTTCATAAATTTAAAAATTACTTGGTAAAATAGTAACTATTTAAAATATATGTTTATTGAGTTACTGAATTAGTTTTTACCTTGGGATATTATTGTGATTTTTATATACCAGTTGGGATTTAGGGAGAATCAAGCTCTGAATAGCAAAGTAAAATATACAATAAGAAATAAAGAGAGGCAAAATGGTCTCAAATTGTTTCTCTATCAGATGGTTTAAGGCAGAGGCTCTTTACAATAAGCTAAAACATTTATCATATGTTGTAGTCTTTCCACGAAGCTGCTACATAAAGCCGAACATTAGCATTTCAAAATGAGAACATTATCTGACAGGTGAGAGAGGAGAAGGGGAAGTGTGTGGAAGGTCTCTGAGCAGATGCCAACGCACAGACCTCGACTTGAGTAGAGAGACCCTGAATGCAGGGGAAGGAAGGACCTGACGCTGCGCAGAAAAATCCCCCAAGAATTTTCCAGAATGAGAAAAAAATTCAGAAACACAATTATTTCAACAACTTAACCTTGTTTTGTTTCCTTCCCTCTCTTTTCAAGGAATAGTTAAAATATTACCAATGAATTTAGAGTAGGTGATCTGTATTCTACAAGACGTCTAAAAATCAGATTTTCATGCTTTGTCTTTTTGGTTATTTTCCAGAAACGCGATGAGCTCTCTGGTGTAGGAGCTGCCCTTTTATTTTATCATCGAGATCCTGAATGCCTTAGACCAGCATACAACTTTACAATGGCAATGAGTTGTCTGTACAAGAAGACCAGGCCAGACAAGGCCAGTCCAGAGCAAGGTCAGTCCAGGGCAAGGCCAGGCCAGGGCAAGGTCAGCACAGGGCAAGGCCAGGCCAGAGCAAGGCCAGCACAGAGCAAGGCCAGCACAGAGCAAGGTCAGCACAGAGCAAGGTCAGCACAGGGCAAGGCCAGGCCAGGGCAAGGTCAGCACAGAGCAAGGTCAGTCCAGGGCAAGGCCAGGCCAGGGCAAGGTCAGCACAGAGCAAGGTCAGCACAGAGCAAGGTCAGTCCAGGGCAAGGCCAGGCCAGGGCAAGGTCAGCACAGGGCAAGGCCAGGCCAGAGCAAGGCCAGCACAGAGCAAGGTCAGCACAGAGCAAGGTCAGCACAGGGCAAGGCCAGGCCAGGGCAAGGTCAGCACAGGGCAAGGCCAGGCCAGGGCAAGGTCAGCACAGAGCAAGATCAGGCCAGAGCAAGATCAGGCCAGAACAAGGTCAATCAGCACAGAGCAAGGTCAGCACAGAGCAAGGCCAGCACAGAGCAAGGCCAGCACAGAGCAAGGCCAGCACAGAGCAAGGTCAGCACAGA